>NW_024412426.1:6887280-6917037 GCF_014898765.1 Herpailurus yagouaroundi
TTCAAGCCCCGCGTCGGGCTCTGTGCTGACAGCTCAGAGCCTGGAGCCTGTTTCAGATTCTGTGTCTCCCTCTCTCTGACCCTCCCCCATTCATGCCCTGTCTCTCTCTGTCTCAAAAATAAATAATAAAACATTAAGAAAAATTTTTAAAAATAAATAAACATTAAAAATTTAAAAAAAGATTCAATAAATCCTTTTATTCTAATGTGCATTTAGACACCCTTTTTAAAATCCAATGTTAATGAGAAAGTGCTGTGTAAAATACTGTGTAAGTCCAGCAGGAAAATGTTACCCATGCCTCTGTTTACCCCTCCATCTGCCAGCATGATTCATAGTTCACCTCTTCTCTGTTCCTCACTCTGCTAAAATCTATACAAAGACATACTTGTGTGGATTATGTAAACACTTCTACTCAGTCATTACAGAGTTAGAACCACATACACTAGTAAAAGAAATCCTCTATTAGCTTATCCACAAAAACTAGTCTGCACTGACTATACCTCTAACCCAAGGGTCCTCAACCAAGTGTGATTCTGACCCCTAATGGGCACTTGGCAATGTCTTGAAACGTTTCAGTTGCCACAACTAGGGGGCGCTTCTGGTATCTAGTGGGTAGAGGCCAAGCATGCTCCTAAAGCTCCTGCAAGACACCGAAGAGCCCCTCACAGCAAGAATAATTCAACCTGGAAGGTCAGCAGCACCAAAGTTGAGAAAGCCTCCATCTAGTGCCCACACCACTCACAGAAGGTTGCTTCACCCAGGAAAGAATTAACGCAAATCTAGAGACAGAGTAGGAGTCAGGAGCAAAGGTAGTACTCTAGGGGCACCTGGGTGGCTCAGCCAGTTAAGCAACACACTCTTGGTTTCGGCTCACGTCATGATCTCATGGTTGTGAGATCAAACCCTACATCGGGCTCTGTGCTCATGGCATGGAGCCTGCTTGAGATTCCTTCTCGCTCTCTCTCTCTCTCTGCCCCTCCCCTGCATGCTCTCTCTCTCTCTCTCTCACTTTCTCAAAATAAATAAATAAATACACATTAAAAAAAAAAAGCAGCACTCTAAAAACTAGACTTAGAACTGAAAGCCACATCAGATGTTGTGGAATAGTCATATCCTACTTAAAAACAGATTTGTGAATGCTATTGTTTTTGTACTTACAGCACATTTATACAAGAAAATGCAGACTCAAGAACCAGACTCCCTTGGTTTGAATTCAAATTCTGCCACTTACTAGATTTGTAATACTGAGCAACTTGTTTTCTATTCATCTGTTCCTACACCTGTAAAATAAAAATAATAATAATATATCTACCTCTCCCAGTGGCCATGAGGAGGATATCCGTTCATATTTGCAAAGTACTTAAAAATAGCATCAAGTATATACCAAGTGCTAGGACATGTGAACAGATATCACTTATACAACTCATCTTTCTGGAACCTGGAATATGAAAGTCTACAATGCGGGACACCTTCCTGGTATCAAAGTCCACAAGAAAAAGACTAGATTCTTCGGTAAGCAAAGTAAATTATACACGTGCAAGAAATGCTCAGTCTGCAATAGCCTGATATACTATCTTTTCACTTTCTGCATTTCATCATTGGGAAGGTACGCTTTTTTCAGATGTTACCACCTCTAAAACTGGCTTCTATCATCACTGGGGTCCCACCATCCCTGTCGGCTGTGTTACAATCGTGCTGGAGTGATCGCTGATCGTGCATCCACACATGTGGTTGTCACTCCTGGCGAGAGGACTGAGGAAATACTACTCCCTTAATGTTTCAGTCATTAAACCAATTAAGAGCCTTTTGAGGACACTATAAACTCCAACTGGCATCTAAAAACTTTCCTTTGACACCTTCTGGTAAGATCAAAAAGCTTCAGTACCAATATTTGTGGCAGTAGCTTGGAAGAAAATCCTAGTGACAACAGTGAAACACTCTTTTAAGAAGTGTGTGTTCTGGGGTGCTTGGGTGGCTCAGTCGGTTAAGCATCTAACTTTGTCTCAGGTCATAATCTCACAGCTGGGGAGTTTGAGCCCTACATTGGGATCTCTGCTGTCAGCACAGAGCTTGCTTCAGACCCTCTGCCCCCCCCCAAAAATAAACCAATTTTTTTTTTTTAAAGTGTGTGTATCACCAAAGTCTTCATGGAATTATATACTGCATGAGAAATACAGATCTCAGTGACTGAGACCAAAAACATTGGTAAAAATGGACTCCAATGTGAAGATGTTTCAGGAATGCCCTAATTCACATACACCTTTCTCCTTAAACAAGTACAACAATGATACACAATAAAAATCTACATTAATTAAATTAAAAGACTTCTTTCATCAATGTGAAATAATTTTAAGTAGGCTCCACACCCAGTGCAAAGCCCAACTGTGGGGCTCAAACTCACGACCCTCAGATCAAGACCCGAGTCAAGATCGAGAGTCGGAGGCTTACCTGACGGAGCCACTCACGCACCCCATAAAATTCTGTTTTTTAAAAGCATTTATTTGCACTGCTCTTCCTTTCTAATGCAACAGAAATACTAGCACATCTTACAGATGATGGCATATTAGAGTTGAGTTACTGTAATTAGCGTGACAATCTTTCTCAGCACCTGGAATAATTATGCCTAACAAATCCAACGGCCTTCTCAATGGTCCGTGTCAGATAATCAAAGAGAAAATGTGTTCCTAACACCTATGAAAAGTGAGTTACCAGAAATATCAATTACATATTTAGTAGAATTGACACTATAATTAAGAATATTAATTCTTAAGAATATTATGAGGATCTAATGTGCAGTGCGGTCACTATAGTTAAAAATACTGCATTAAGGTGCACCTGGGTGGCTCAGTCAGTTAAGTATCTGAATCTTGACTTCAACTCCAGTCATGATCTCACAGTTCATGAGATCAAACCCTATGCGGGGCTCTGTGCTGACAGCACAAAGAAAGCCTACTTGGGATTCTTTCTCTCCCCTCTCCCTCTCTTTGCTCCTTCCCCACTCTCTCTCAAAATAAATAATCTTTTTAAAAAAATAAATAATAGGGGTGCCTGGGTGGCTCAGCTGGTTAAGCATCTGACTTCGGCTCACGTCATGATCTTGAGGTTTGTGAGTTTGAGCCCCATGTCGGGCTCTGTGCTGACGGCTCGGAGCCTAGAGCCTGCTTCGGATTCTGTGTCTCCTTCTCTCTCTGCCCCTCACCTGCTCATGCTCTGTCTCTCTCTGTCTCTCAATAATAAATACACATTTAAAAATTTTTTTAATAAATAATATGAACATAATCTTAACACTAAAAAAATACTGCATTAACTATTAAAAATTTTCTAAAAGAATAGATCCTGGGGCGCCTGGGTGGCTCAGTCGGTTGAGCACCTGACTTCGGCTCAGGTCATGATCTCACAGTTCGTGAGTTTGAGCCCCGCATCGGGCTCTGTGCTGACAGCTCAGAGCCTGGAGCCTGCTTCGGATTCTGCGTCTCCCTCTCTCTCTGCCCCTTCCCCACTCATGCTCTGTCTCTGTCTCTCAAAAATGAATAAACATTAAAAAAAAATTTATAAAAGAAATAAAAGAATAGATCCTAAATACACTCACCAAAAAAAGGGGGAAAAAAGGTAATTGTGAGGTGATAGGTAACATTTCAATGTTTACATTTATTAAATCATAGTATTGCACATTTTAACTATATTTACATTTTATTTGTCAATTACACTTCAATAAATCGGGTGAGGGGGTCCTCATTTAACCTGCATCTGTCTTCATGGTCTGATATCTGATCCTAGAATCTGAGTTGCATCCTGCATCCATCTGCTCCAGCTAATATACACCTTATATTCTGGGCCTCAAACATGCTAAACTCATGTCAGCTCCAGGCCTTGATAGCAGTTATTCGCCCTGCATAGAATTTTATCCCCCACAAATTCCCACAACTGGCTTCTTTTGTTTTTTAATTTTTTTTAATGTTTACTTATTTTTGAGAATGAGAAAGAGACAGCATGCAAGCAGGGGAGAGGCAGACAGAGAGGGAGACAAGAAGCAGAAGCAGGCTCCAGGCTCCGAGCAGCACAGACCTGACATGGGGCTCGAACTCACGGACTGCGAGATCATGACCTGAGCTGAAATCAAACCAACGGAGCCACCCAGGCACCCCATAACTGGCTCCTTCTACTCCTCAGGTGCCTGGTTGAAATTCTATTTCCTCTGAGAAAATACACATTATCCAAAATAATCCTCATCCCACTTCTCTATCTCATGCTTGTCTTCATGCTACTGTGTCACTTGCTTTTGTTTGAATTTATTTGTAATATGTCTGCTTCTTCCCCCACCCCACATATGTACTCAAATTGAGTAGAATTCCGAGTGGGCAGGGTTCTTACCCATCTCTGCAGCTGGAACTTAGTTCTAAAATTGTTCCTGGCATCCAATGGGACCTTTAATTTGAATAAATGAATGCTCACAGCCACTTAATGAGGTGGGTGATGGCATACTTGTTTTACAATTGGAAATTCAGACTTCGAACCCTTGGCTCAAACACTCAACTGTTAAGTAAACAGGATTTCAAATCCCGGTCTGTTGTCCGTAAAATTTTACTCTCTTCCTAGGTCAGGAAATGACTCCTTAAGCAATGGAAAATTGAGAAGACATACCACTCAAATACATCAAATGTATCTGTTAAGATATTTTTCAATTCAAGATCCTTGGTTAGTAGTAAAAACAAAAAATAATTTTTAGAAGAATATGATATTTAGAAGAAATGTGATTTCAGTTTGGAATGACTTGCCTTTATACAGGTTTGCAGTATCTTTCCCTCTCCTCTTTGCTTGGCTAACTTCTACTTGTCCTTCATAGCTCAGCTTTGACGCCATTCTTCTTGGCTACATATTCTGATTTCTTGGACCTGGGCTAGGTGCCCATCTTATGCTCACCTAGAGCACCTTGGAAACGAATCCTCTTATTACTCTGTACTGTGGTACCTGTTTATGTGCCTCAAGTCCTTGAAGGGACATAATCTTGATCACTGCTGTTGTGCCATCACCTACTACTGTGTCTAGTATGTATGAGTATATATATTCGTAATATATAACATATATTATGTATTATGAATAAGATATATATATTAAGTGCTCAAAACTTGCATGTTTAGCCTAATACACCATGGTCCTCTAACGGAAATGTTAAAAAAAAAAAAAAAAAAAAAAAAAAAAAAACCCTGTCCACACTATTAGCAAAATAATCACAGTATCATTCCATCAACAAGTATTTATTATTCTGAGCACTGAAGTTACAAAAGTGAACAAGGCAAGGAAATTCTCTGGCATCTCTGGACATCGCAACAATCACACAAATACACAGATATGTAGTGCATTATGTTAGATGGTAAGTTTTCTGGAGAAAAATATAGTAGCCTAAGGGGGCAGGTAGTGTATGGTTGTTACTTTACACAGGGTGGTCACCCTCACTGATGAATGTCACCTGAAGAGAGTGGAGACCCTGGCCAAACAGGTGTCTGAATAAGAAATATACTAGACAGACAGAAAGGCATGACGTGGAGGAGAAAACTTAATAGACTTCCAGATTATGTGGCTGGAGCAGAACATTCAAGGGGCAAAATGCTAGGAAATGAGGTTTAAAAAGTAGCCTGGTCATGTGAAGGCTTTAAGCCATTAAGTGTTATTTAGAATATGACAGAAACTATTGGAGAAGCATCTTTTGGGGTGAGTCATTTCTGTTGACGTTGTCTCACCCATCATATATTGGCTTCTTGCCTCACTAAAGCTCTACTGGCTTTGTTGTCATGTTGTGTAGACTCCACTGCTCTCACCAAGTACAGAGTCATTAACAACATATTACAACAAATAAAATCCTCAGGGAATGAATGAATTGTTGGGGGTAGCCCAACATAGGAGATCTGGGTCAGTGTTAGTGTTCCTTTAATTAATTAATACTAATGATTAGAAGGGCGCCTGGATGGCTCAGTCGGTTGAGCATCCAACTTGATTTTGGCTCAGGTCATGATCTCAGGGTGGTGGGATCAAGCCCAGCATCGGGCTCCACAATGAGCATGGAGCCTACTTGGGATTTCTCTCTCTCTCTGCCTCTGCCCTTCTCCCCCACTCACACTCTCTCTCTAATATGATAGATAGATAGATAGATAGATAGATAGATAGATAGATAGACAGATAGATAGATAAATGTAATGGTTAGAAGAAAGTCTCACGAAATGTATTGTCCATCGTGCCATTGCCCGGACCACTCCTTTCATCCTAATGTGCCTGCACTAGCTGTGTCCCTTTCTCCTGCCACTGGAAGCAAAGTAATCTATTTTATTCAGTGATCCTTTCGCCCTTTGGGTACTGAAAATATCCCTGAAGTTGGAGTCACAATGCTGGAACTGTAGTTCCAAAGCAGGAATTCTAGAATCAGACCTCTGTTGGTGACAAATCAATCAATCTTACTTTTTAACTTGTAAAATAGGGATAAAAATATCTACGCTTCAGAAGTTCTGTCAGAATTAGGATTATTTGTATAAAGAATTTATCATGCCCCCTAGCATGTAGCAAAGGATAATAATATGATTTTTTAAATTCATAACATAAGCTAGAACATCTGATAAAATAACTTCACAATCATCAGGTATTTATTACGGTCTATCAAGAAACTTTCCTCAGATGGGTTTACATTCTGTTCATCTGTGCCCATGTCTATTCTTACACTAGTGTGTGTGTTCCTGGAAATTAAACTGCAAGCAAGTGGTTTTGATGCCCCATGCTCGACCGCCTGTGTTTGAAAAGCTAGATGCTCAATAAAAATGTGTGCTGAGAGTGTGAGTCTTCCAGATTTCAGCAGAAAAATGCAGGTGGTCTTCCCTCATCCTTTCCTTACGCACAAAGTGGGACACAGTGAGCTGTTTCACCTCCTCTACCTCCCTCGGGTGTCTCCAGGCTGGACTTCCTAAGAAAGTCAGTCTTCTAGATGCTTCACCCTCTAGCAAGCCCATGTGTCATCCTGTGCAGTGCCTATTCCTCTTTCAAGAAATTCATTCAGAGTCTCTCATGGGAAAAAAAAAAAATTTGAACTACTTCTAACCAAGATCTCATTGATGGCAACTTGTGGGTCCCATCCAGATTTCACGGATTCCATTCACTTGACTATAATAAGGCCTTCGGTTAGTATTATTGGTTGCTTGGGTTCATCTCTTCTCAGTGAAGGCTAGCATTTTGTTTCTGTTCCTGGTAAATCATACAGTCGATGGCTCAAGTTATAGCTATGAGGGCAATCCACCTCTGGGAACAAAGGTAGCTGGTTGATGAGCACATGCCTTGTAACAAGTATTATTTAAGTGGTTTGCTGAACTCTTGCTATTTTGCACTTTCATCCCTAAGTCGCCTTGTGCACATACCCACGCACGCAAACACACACACACTATCACACCATCAAAAGCAAGAAGCTACAGTGTTTTCTGAATTTGAGATTCCAATGGTTTTTTTTTTTACTTTTAATTATTTGGGATTACTACATTGCTATTTATGAAACTCTGCAGTAAGTTACTAATATGCTGAAGAACATGTAAGAAAACAATGAATTCCCTACAAATAGTACGGTATTGCATTTCATAAAGCACAATTTGCTGAGAAAATTTGAAATGAATAGTCTTACATAAGTAAGGAGTGCCACAGTGTGGCTACCGTAGCAAATTTCATATAAACTTTTGTCCAGAGATTTTTTTTTTTTAAGATAAAATTCAGTTACGGCTCTTAATGTTTCTCCTCTACACTGCAAATTTAAGTAAATTGTTAAAATCTGTTCATTGTCTAAAGATTCCCCTAAAATAGACATATATAATAACTAACGTTATCATTAATATCTGGCCAATGTCACACTACTGGTAAATGGCTGAGCAGTATTAAAATTTATTTTTATCTGACTTCAGGTCCCATGTTTTAACAATCTGTAATCTGAGCTGAGCCCTGTATAACCTAAAAGACATCCCCTCTCCCAACAATTAATGATCCTGGCTTCACAGGTCTATAGGATCAATTCTATTACACACATACATTTCCAAGAAATCACAGTAATACCTCACACAAGACTTAACAGCTTTGATGTACTTCACAGTGACCTTCTCACACAGAAGAGACAGATATTAACATTCATGCTCCAAACAAGGAAAATGAAACTCAAAATATTTAGGTGCTAACGTTTATACAGCACTTCAGGGACAGAAACGGGACTAAACCCCTCAGCTTCTGGATGATTATGAAAACATGTGGGGTTAGAGGTCAAGAGGTCAGGAGACCAGGGCTGCAGGCGAAAGGCTGTCACGCTATTAGCTGTATAACATCAATCAAATTACTTAAATCCATGAGTTTCTAGTTCCTTTTTTCTCAACGTTTATTTATTTTTGGGACAGAGAGAGACATAGCATGAACAGGGGAGGGGCAGAGAGAGAGGGAGACACAGAATCGGAAACAAGCTCCAGGCTCTGAGCCATCAGCCCAGAGCCCGACGTGGGGCTCGAACTCACGGACCGCAAGATCATGACCTGGCTGAAGTCGGACGCTTAACCGACTGCGCCACCCAGGCGCCCCATCTAGTTCCTTTTTTCTAAATAAATTATATTCACCTTGCCTGTCTTTGCAGACTGTTGTCTCAGTCAAACGAAATACAGTACATAAAAGCGCTTTCTACAGACGGTGAAATACTATAAACGTTAGTTGGTTTGTTTCTGAGTTTTCTTGTTACCGGTGCAACAAAAAGTCTAACTTTATAATTTAACTTAAGCTAAAATGTCTACTTAAATTATTCATTCAAACTTAGGGTTTGGGGGCACTGGCTGGCTCAGTCAGTTAAGCGTCCAACTTCAGCTCAGGTCATGGTCTCATGGTTTGTGGGTTTGAGCCCCGCGTCGGGCTCTGTGCTGACAGCTCAGAACCTGGAGCCTGCTTCAGATTCTGTGTCTCCTTCTCTTTCTGCCCCTCTCCCGCTCGCACTCAGTCTCTCACTCTCAAAAACAAACACTAAAAAAAAAAATTAGGATTTTTAGGTCTGAAAATACTTAATCATCAAATCCTTACTGATATCCTCTCACTTAGGGCCCTAGGGAAGACTCTTCACTACATTCTCTGTATTATAAACAGTAAAACAGAATCTGTAGTTATAAGAGCTTTAAATATAATTTTATAGTCATTCTGATATTAGATAAACCTCCAAAAAATCCAAGTGCAATACACAAATGTGATCAGGGGCACCTGGGTGGCTCCGTTGGTTGAGCGTCCGACTTCGGCTCAGGTCATGATCTTACAGTCCGTGAGTTCAAGCCCCGCATCGAGCTCTGTGCTGACAGCTCAGAGCCTGGAGCCTGCTTCCGATTCTGTGTCTCCCTCTCTCTCTGACCCTCCCCCGTTCATCCTCTATCTCTGTCTCAAAAATAAATAAACGTTAAAAAAAATTATAAAAAAAAAATGCGATCAATCATAGCTCTCTTCTCGCAGGACCTAACATAATAGTTTGGATTAGTTTCCTTTTTTGAGTGGCTAAAAGAAGCCTGTATCCTCGGGAAGGGGTAACAACATTAATTTCCTAAAAGGTTCCTAGTAGTATTGCAAGGGGTATATTTTCTATACATTGTACAGACCCCCTTCAAATTCTTTAACAACCAGTATTTGGTTTTATTCATAACATTAGTTATTTATTATAAAATAGGTTCAACAAAGTCCACAATAAGATACATATTTTTGTATTACATCATGGCCATAAAATTAATACAGTGACTTTAAACTAAAGAGGTTTTCCACGTTCACAAAAAAAATGTAAGAAACTCTGGGAGTTTCAAACTCTGTCACTAAATTCTGCTTCAGCTCTCCAATCCGTATGTAGAGGCATGGCTAGTATTGGAAATGTATGGAGGAGAAGGTAAGAAGACCATTTGATTTGCTGGATTTTTGGCCAAATAATGTCTCGTACGATGGATAGCAAAGTTTACACACGGCTAGGTAAGGTCGGCATTCGTTCAGCAAACAATCATTGGATTCCAGCACATAACAGGTACCTCAGCCAGACTCACACCCTAGTTCCAGTGCTCAGAAGTTCACAGTGAGGGGCACATGGGAGGCTCAGTTCGTTGAGCAACCAACTCTTGATTTCGGCTCAGTTCATGATCTCCCGGTTCTTGAGTTCAAACCCCGCAATGGTCTCCATGCTGACAATAAGGAGTCTGCTTGGGATTCTCTCTCTCCCTCTCTCTGACCCTCCCCCACTCCCTCTCTCTCTCTCAAAATAATAAACATTAAAAACATTAAAAAAAAAAAAAGGCTCACGGTGAAAGGAGAGACAGATAAATAGATGAATAAATAAACCACTGGACAAGGGGAGGGTGTTACACTGGAAATACAGGGAAGTATTTCTGTAGGAAGGAAGTATTCTGTCCTCAGGATAAAGGGAAGAGTGAAGTATGACAGCAGGTAACACCTGAAAAAGTTAGGATTTTGAAGACATTCCAGGCCCAGGACAACATGTATAAAGGCATGGTTGAGAAAATATTAGAAATTAAAAGGTGACTCTAGTGTGGTAGGTAGACCATTCACTTCTAGGTTTTCCTTATATCTTTCTCATGACTCCAGTTTATTCCTGTCTATATTTAAATTGTTTTGTGCCAGAAAACAAAAGAATGCCTAAATCGCTTTTTCAAAAATATGTGTTACATTACTATAATACAATTACATATTACACATGTGTTCCTAAGTGCAAAACATGTCCTGAAGCTATCTCATTAGAAAAACAGAACTATATTTGGGGCGCCTGGGTGGCTCCGTCGGTTAAGCGCCGACTTTGGCTCAGGTCATGATCTCGCGGTCCGTGAGTTCGAGCCCCGCGTCAGGCTCTGTGCTGGCACCTCAGAGCCTGGAGCCTGCTTCAGATTCTGTGTCTCCCTCTCTCTCTGCTCCTTCCCCATTTGTGCTCTCTCAAAAATAAATAAACATTTTAAAAAAATTTTTTGAAGAAAGGTAAAATAGAACTATATTTGCATTAAAAGACCCACTGGGGAGCACCTGGGAGGCCCAGTTAGTTAAGCATCCGACTTTGGCTCGGGTCATATCACGGTTCACAAGTTCAAGCCCCGAGTCAGGCTCTGTGCTGACAGCCCGGAGCCTGCTTCAGATTCTGTGTCTCCCTCTCTTTCTGCCCTGCCTCACTCACGCTCTGTCTCTCAAAAATAAACATTTAAAAAAAAAATTTGTTTAATTAAATTTAAAAAAACCCAGAGAAGTGCTGAACAATTTTTGAGAGAATGCTTCCATCTAGTGGTCAAATTGAGAAATTCACTAACATATGAATACATATATTCATCAGTATAGTATATAATATTGGGGAAATTACAGCACCTGCCACTGATACACCTATTGGGTGGGTGAAGGAAACATCATATTATATCAAATTAAATAAAATAATTTGATTCCTCTATAAAAATTTCAGACATGAAGAACAACACCATCAACATGCCTCATCTTTAACCTAGCCTAGCTTGGTGCAGAGCAGTCATGCTTAGGGGAATACTGGCAGTAACGGCCACAGTAACAACAGATTTTCTTGAGTACCAAGAACAACAAGAAAGAAACATTTATAGGACATTGGGGTGCCCGGGTGGCTCAGTCGGTGACACATCTGACTTCAACCTGGAGTTATGATCTCATGGTTCGTGAGTTCGAGCCCCACATCAACTCTCTGCTGTCAGTGCAGAGACCGCGTTGGATCCTCTGTCTCCCCGCGCTCTCTCTCTCAAAAGTAAATAAACATTTAAATAAAGAATGTAAGCTAAGTAGATAATTATTTTAAAAATCTCAGACAACATTATCTTTATTTTGCAGGCAAAAATCTGCTGTGTATCTTTAACCCCATCGAGACCCACAAAGCGGGTCAGTGCCGTGTACTGCCTGCTGGCCATAGTGCTGCCTACTGCTCACTATTGGTTACCATACTTATCGCTGCTATGGATACTCTTCCGCCAGCAATAGCACTGCACCACTGTTCCAATGTGCAACGCCACCTTCTGGTCCAGATAATAAGTGCACTGTCTGTGACATCCTCTACTTCCTTCACAGATCACCATCCTGGTCACCTTACCGCAAAACGAGGACTCACCAGCATCACCCACATCCCAGGCATCACCAAGCCCCACCTCTCCATACCACCCTTCATTATCAGCACCATCTACTCACAGGAAACCTTCAGCCAAATACTTTGGGAAGCTGATGAAGCGGTAGAAACCTCCATTTCAATCTCCACAAGAAACAACAAGGATCATGAACAACACTCCCTTCGAGAGACTGACTTGGAGGATGAAGATTGGCCTGAACTGCTAACTGGATTTTGGTATTACAACCCAGCACATACACCAAGACTAGGTACTGACTTTTGCACTTTTCCTTTATCTTACTGAATTGAGCGCAGCATTGGACACATGGCAGGGTCTCTGTGAAAATAACCTCAGTTTAATTCCTGATTCACTTTGTGTGCTAGCATTTTCTGACAAAAGGGCATCTGATGAATATGCAAAATGGGCAATTATTTCTTTAAATAGAAATCAGCAAAAAAAAAAAAAAAACCTGTTCATTACTATACTCCCAACTTACTGTTTAATCCATATTCACCTATAAGAAAAATAACACCAGATCCACAGACACTATGTCCAGACTTTAAAAACAGGGACACCTTGTCATGTGTATAGAAGACACACAGGAAACTTAGCATAGTACATATTACCTATCATGGTATAGACATCAGGCTTCTATCTCACACTACAGATTTCTACCCCAAGAATATGGGCAACTATGTTAATAACCTCTCCCAGTCATTGTAACCCACAATAGTAGCCTATGTCTTGAAATTTGACATACAGGACTTTCAAGCCAGATACAGATCCCCAAATTCTGCTCAATTTACAACCTATGCCAAAAACAGATTCGCTAAAAGTAAGGAAATCCTTACAGTTCCTTGTTGGACTGGTAAGAGGTTTCCTTGGTAGAACAATGGCAGTCAATTTTTCTCAATTCTAAATCAATCGAACCACATTTAATTTTAGAAGTTTTGAAACAAAACAATCTTAATTTAACACACAAGCAATGGCAGCTCCAGATACATTATTGTATACACAGATGGATAAAATTAGCAATTTATTACTAAACATATTTCACACGGAAGTAAATAGAGCAATGGAAATTTGACAAAAGTAAGTTGGATAAAACACTAAACATAATGACATCTAAAAATGCCATAGGAGACATTCCTGAAGGCACCTGGGTGGCTCAGGTGGTTAAGCTGCCAACCTCGGCTCAGGTCATGATCTCACGGTTTGTGAGTTCGAGCCCCGCGCCGGGCTCTTTGCTGACAGCTCAGAGCCTGGAACCTGCTTTGGATTCTGTGTCTCCCTCTGCCCCTCCCTCGCTCATACTCTGTCTCCCTCTCTCAAAAATAAAGATTAAAATTTTTTGTAAAAATAGAGATGTTTCTCCAACTGTGCACTGTCAATCGTTGCAGTTAAGACTGGTTGATATATGGAATTATCTCAGAACAGCTACCATCTCAGGGCAATACTGGTCATCTGAGATAACAGACAACCCAAGCAGAAGTTAAGAGTAGATGCCACATTAGCAGACCCTAATGGCTGTGATTCCTGCAGCAACTGTGAAACTAGAATACTGGCACTTAAAGAAGGAAACAGGACATTAGGTGCCGCACTTTTGCGGTTCCCAATGTCAAAAGATATGTTCCTAAGGATATGTTGTTGGAATGGAACCAATCTTTATTACCGCTAGACCTCTGGATATACCTATAGTACACATACCTATGATGATAGCCTTGATGCCTCCTCAACCAGTTATGTATAATATGGAAAACTGGACCAGGATAGCATGCTCTAAGGCAAACCTCACCCTAACTTACCGGAGTTGAGAGAAAAATACAGTAAAAATACAATAGGATGGAATGTGTAAAACCACAACAGGGAATTAATCTGACAATATGAGGAAAAAGATGCTATTCAAGGTCAATAGAAAAAAAGATTAAAGTAAACAGAGACATAGTTCACATTGAAAATATTCAAATTAATCTAATAAATGTCAATCGTACATTAGAAAACTTAAAACACATAAAGGCACATTTGGAAGACGAGGCTACTGAAGTGAAAATAACTTTGCAAGAATTGAAAAGAGAACAAAAACTTGCATCCCTAAAATTTTGACAGCCTCGAATTCTGATGTTACAGTACGAGGTTATGCAGGCTCACAGCCCTGGGAGCTTTATAAAACCTATCTTTTTGGAAACCTAATTGTCAAAGAAGTTAAACTAGGTGGTTCAACAAGCTTAACTTTTGGTCATCTGGCAACTGGCCATGGTACCATATTAAAGAGTTCTTGGTCATCCTCATATTTGGACTATGGTTACTTGAACTGGTCATTAAACTATGGTGTAAAAGAATGGGTGTCCAAGGAAAAATACAAAATATGATTGTGATTAACATTGCAAGTGATATTGGGGCGCCTGGGTGGCTCAGTCAGTTAAGTCTCCAACTTCAGCTCAGGTCATGATCTCATGGCTGACATCACGGTTCGAGCCTGACATTAGGCTCTGTGCTGACAGCTCATTAAACATTTAAACATTCAAACATTAAAAGAAAAACATTTTTAATTTAAAAAAAAAAAAAAGATTGCAGGGGCACCTGGGTGGTTCAGTTGGTTGCGTGTCCGACTTCAGCTCAGGTCATGATCTCACAGTTTGTGGGTTCAAGCCCCATGTCGGGCTCTGTGATGACAGCTCGGAGCCTGGAGCCTGCTTCTGATTCTGTGTCTCCCTCTCTCAATCTGCCCCTCCCCTGCTCACGCTGTCTCTCTGTCTCTCAAAAACAAATAAATGTAAAAAAAAATTTTTTTTAAATAAAACAAGATTACAAGTGATACACAATCATGGGTGGATAGATATTTTTGTGAGCTTAAAGAAATTTTTTTAACTTTTTTAATACTCATTTATTTTTAAGAGAGACAGAGACAGCGTGATCAGGGGAGGGGCAGAGAGAGGGGGAGACACAGAAGCTAAAGCAGCCTCCAGGCTCTGAGCTGTCAGCACAGAACAACGCGGGGTATGAACTCACGAACCGTGAATCATGACCTGAACTGAGGTCGGACGCTTAACCGACTGAGCCCCCCAGGCGCCCCATTTTTTGTGAGCTTAGATTTGTGCAGGACATCAGACCCTTAGTATGAACTAGTGTGTGAGTGGCTGGAATCACAGAGTGGATGGATTGTTGTGTATTTGGTATGATTTCAAAGACTTAGGAATATAACTGTTTCAATACCAGAATAAAGTAAGTTGTGTCAGGGTGTCACCATCTCCTCATCCAGTCACTCAGCTGCTGAGGGACCTCAGTTAGGGCTTATCAGTAAGAACATACCAAGAAGCAACTACAGGGGCTCCTGACTGGCTCAGTCCAACTAACAGGCCATTCTTTATCTTAGGGCTATGAGTTTGAGCCCCACCTTGAGTGTAGAAATTATTTACAAATAAAATCCTAAAAAAAAAAAAAAAAAAAAAAAAGCAACTATGGCAAGGGACATTTGGACTATAAACACTGAGCATTTGTAAGGACTGACAGTGTTCCCTCTGGGCAAAGCTACAACTTGCTGATCTGAAAGAGCCCTTGAAGACCATGGGGCTATCCCGTCCTGGGAGTAAAGCCAACTTTTTCACTGGTGACCATGTTTCCCAACAATGTGCTCTAGCAACACAGGCACCTGGACTTCAGCTCCCAGTCAGCTGGGCCACCTCTCCCAAGTACCAACTCCTATGAAGGTACAACTTCAACTATATTTGGACTTTAGCCCTTTCATCTCTCCTTGCCCAGAACAATACTATGATTAATCTAACACTGGTTTGGAATATGCGACTCCTTTATTGGCTAATTAGAAGACATTATCCTATATGCAACTTGCATGTGAAATTCACAGACTGAACCAGTGTTACAATACGTTGTTGCAAAGCCAAAATCTCTGCCTTTACTTGCCTCCCTAAACAAAACAGCCATCAGAAATGATCAGCACTTTTGTGTAAATTAAGCCTTGGAATTAGGCAGATACTAGGTACGCCCAACAGCAGGCTCCTATGTCCTGGCCTTACCCAAACCACCCTGTTCCAGGTCCCTGGCTACCCTGACCTGCGCCACCTGGCATTAACAGTCCGCACCCTGTCAGGCACCCTTGGCCAGTACTGACTTTCCAGGCCTGTGGAGCTAAGTAAAGCTCATCCCCAACCACCTGTATTGCCTGGAGGGTTGGAGGAATCCCACCAACCCCATGATAGCTGAGAAGGCCACTGAAATGGGTGACAGTCAGTCCCCATGAGTACTTACCATGTGCTGGTGTCCCGGGCTTCTGCAGCAATCAAGGTTCCCAAGCGTCTCTTCTTGGAAGATTTATCAGCCAGCTCGTGAAATCCAGCCCTAGCGAATAGGGAAAGGGTTAACATTAGAGAGGGAGAGAGATAAGGGACCTTCAGGGAGGCAGACTGCAGCTGCAAGTGGGAGGCTGACCAAGCTACAATGGCATTGGAGTTGGGGGAAAAAAAGAGGATGAGACGAACCTGCTTCCGACCTACCTGAGCTGGGTGCCGTGCATGAAACCTCACAAACCTTCTTCTGATAAGGCCCCAATAAAAAGTCAGGGACAAAAATCCTTGGCAGGAACCCAGTCGAGACCCCCTCTCATTCTTGAGAGCTTTATACTTTCTCTCAAGAAACTCTATCGCTTTCCTCACTCTCTGTGGTCCCCGAGATTTTCGACTCCATGAGACAAGGACCAATGTCTCTCCCACCCTCCTGTAACACGAGCAAGGCACCACAGCCTCCTCCAGATCTGCCTGCGAGGGGAGACGGTCTACGCGCAGGTTAGGGGTTCAAATTAGGCAGACCCCAGGGACCTCCAACACCCTCACCCTGTGATCTGGCCTCACGGGCATGACCCTGTTCCAGGTCCCCGGCTACGCTGACCCCGGTCTCTCGAGCATGCGCAGTTACACCTCCGCAGCTGGCTTTTGGCTGCGCGGGTCCTGCAGGCCCGTGGAGCTCAGGCTGTTCCCAGCCACCTGCTTAGCCTCCAGGGTGGGGGCAGCCCATCACCTGAAAATCTTTCTGAGGTGGTAATCAGCCCCCACTCACCCAGGCTGCCTGCCTGATAGGGGTCTGGGCTTCTCCGGCCATCAAGGTTCCCACGTGTCCGTCAGCCAAGGCTACCCCAGCCAATCCCCAGCCCAGCCGGGGCATGGTAGTCCAGATTCTTCTAGCATTACTTTCCACAAAAGTATGTGCAGTAATGTAGGTTAGAATTGGAATTAGTTTGATGCCATGGACACCAAGAGTCCACTATCGAGACCTGGATTCTCGCGACTTCGCCCATTTCCAGGTCTCTGGCGTCCCTGAAGTGTGCGGCCTGCGCATGTGCATTAAGCACCCGTCAGCTGCCCTTGAGCTACCTGGATCGTCCATGCCCGTGGAGCTCACACAGGTCCCCTACTGCACAGCCTCCGGGGCGGAGGGAGCCCAACCGCAAAAATCATTGAGGCGGCAGCTTTTACCAGAAACACATTCCAAATTTAGACTGGCTGCCTGACGGGGTCTCAGCTTACCAGTTCAAGGCTCCCGGGCGTCTTTAGAGGAAGGGCACTCCAGCCAGTCTACCTGGCCCAATCCTGGCAAGGCAATCCAGAATCCCCCAGTTTTACCTTCAGGGGGAATATGCATGTCGGAGTAGGTTAGGGCTTGGAATTAGGCACATGCTATGGACCTCCAAGAGCCCACCCCGTGACCCAGGCTTTCCCAACATTTGCCCTGTTTCAGGTCCCTGCCCAGTCGGACCTGTAGGGCACACACATTTGCAGTTTCCCTCATCAGCTAGCCTTGGGCCATAGGGGGCGCTCCAGGCCTACAGAGCTCCAGCTGACTCCAACCAACCTGAGTAACCTCAGGCTGGAGGGAGCCCTCTCCAGGAAACCTTTCTCAGACAACAGCTTTAAACTGTCAATAGTCAGTCCCCATTTACAGCAGCTGCCTGATGGGGTCCCAGGCTTCTCCAGCAACCGGGGCTGCAAGGTATCTGTTACTGGAGGACTCCCCAGCCAGCTCACCCTGCTCCCTCGGACAAGCCAGTGCAGCGTCCTCCAGCTCTGTTTTCAGGAGGAAGATACACATTTGTGTAGGTTAAGGCTTACAGTTTGGCAGTTGCCATGGAACCCCTATAGGGTGTTTCTGTGGCCTGGCTATCTGACACTTGCCTTTCCAAATCCCTCGCTACCCTGACCTGCACGGCCTACACATGTGCATATACACCCTTAGGCTGACATTTGGTAGACCTGTCCCTCCAAGCTTGTGAAACTCCGAGCAGACCCCAACTACCTGCACAGCCTCCGGCATGGAGGGAGCCCACCTTCCAAAATTTGCTGAGGCAGCAACTGCAAATGTATGACAGCCAGTCCCCATGTGGACTTGCTGTCTGCAGGTGTCCCAAGCAGCTCCCGGAACCAGGACTTCTGGTGTCTTCTAACAGAGGATACCCTGTCCTGCCCACCTGGCCCCTGCCTGTAAAGGCAGTTAAAACACCTACAGCACTTCTGTAGGAAGAATATCCCTAGCAGGTCGGCAAACCTTGGGATTAGGCTGACACTTGGTACCCCCAAGAGCTCCCTCCTGTGACCCAGCCTTTCCTGATACTCAACCTTGTGAAAGAAGATTCCAAAGCTAAGTAAGCATTGCTAAGAGAGTCATTCAAAATAGGATTTGGAGGATACGGAGGAAGAAAGGCTTAGGCACATCTCCTGTTTCAATTCTCAGAACACAGTGCACTTTTGACTTTTGTCAGTTGCCACTCCACTACCTTCTGGATCACATCCTCCTACTTTGGAGGGAAAGAGAGACAATGTAACACCTGTTAGCTAAACAGCCAATTGTGTATTAGATAGTTTAAGTCGGCCCACACCAATCATTCTTTCAAAACAAGCTATATAACCTTGTGGATTTGTCTTGCTCGCCCTTTTTGTAATTCAGAGCAAGTTTTCCATAAGGGTCAACTCAGTGCCTCCCAGACTGCAATCCATAAAACCACAAATAAACGTTTTGGCTGTTTTACATCCTCTTCCTGAACACCCTGTTCTGGGAACCTGGATACCCATGTCTCTGCTCGTGCACGTGCAGTGCGCATCCCTGCAGCAGCCCTTGGCTGCCGGGGGCCTCCAGGCTTTTGAAGCTAAGGCCCACCCCCACGAACCTACATTGCCTTAAGGGTGGAAGGAGCCCAACCTTGAGAATCAAAATTCACTCTGAGGAAGCAGCTGGATGGGCAGCAGTCTGTATCCATATGGAGTTGCTGTCTGGGGATCCCAGGCTTCTGGGGTAACTGGAGGCTCCCAGGTGTCTCTCTTATTGGAGGATAGGCCAGCCAGCCCACCTGGCCCAGTCCTGCAAGGCATTCAGATTACCCTGGCTTCGTCTTCAGGAGTAATATGTGCACCGCTAGGGCACAAGCTAGGGCTTGCAATTGGGCAGACGCCAAGTACTTCTATAAAAATGAGTAAAGGAAACCTCGTTAAAAACAGTCAGGGGGCGCCTGGGTGGCTCAGTCCATTAAGCGCCCAACTTCAGCTCAGGTCATGATCTCACAGTTCAGAATTTGAGCCCTGCACCCAGCTCTCTGCTGTCAGCATGGAACCTGCTTGGGATCCTCTTGTCTCCCTCTCTCTCCCTCTCTCTCTCTGCCCCTCTCCCTGCTCGTGCTCTCTCTCTCTCTCAAAAATAAAATAAACATTAAGAAAAAAAAAAAAAAAAAAAAACAGAATCAGGAGCCCTGAAGAGGGAGCTGCCATGTTCTTACAGGCAAAGGGAAGATAATTCACAAATAAATGTATCTCCTACTTTGAAGAAAAGATCTCCCCCTGCCCCAGCAACAAGACACTGCCCACCATTTGCAGTCAATGGGACATCACTGCCTCGAACCCTTCTCCAATGAACTGTTTGTTATTCAAAACAGCTTGCACAGTTTCCTCCTAAAACCTAACAAAAGCTGACCTTCCAGTCGTCTCTTTGAAAGGGCGGGCCTACGCCAGCTGACTCCATCTTGTTCTGTGTCCTTCACCTTGACCACACCTCCTCCCCTTGAGTAACCCCCCCCCTCACCTGCCTAACAGGACTCGGACCCTTCCCCAGGACCCTTCCCCAGCCAGGAAAATAACTGGCCATTTTATATTTAAGGTTGACATTAAATGGTATCCTAGAAATGAGATCCAGAGAAAACCGCCAACAACAGGCACCCACAGAGACAGATACCCACGGAGCCTGTTTGGCTCACTGCTTTCTTGCTGACCCTGGACTTTGAGGGAAAGTCTCTCATGGGCTTCTAGCCCAGCTCCTTTTGTTTTTTGGGCTCTCAGGCTTTATTCGAGATCCATTTTTTATGAATTCATCACCCTTCCTGGTGAGGACTCTTTTGTTGCTGTTTGTTGAAGCTTACTAGTATTTACCCATCCTGTTCAAAAAGGGGGCAAATGCATAATTTGCAGTGTTTTAGCACAGCTGTTGGGAAATGGGGCCCCTCATAATTAAAATATTTTGAGGACTCCAAAGGCAAAGTAGGTTCCACCTGTTCCCTGGACCAGGCTCTTGTGCTTTTTTGGAAGAGTGGGTGAACTTTTGGATATTTAGAAATTATAATCACTATTCTGGGGAAGGCTTGTTTTAGGTAAGTCCATTTTAAGGGGCAACCTTAAAAGAGTATTCCCAGCCTCTCAGAGACAAGGGAATGCATTATTTGATTGATATGTAGAATCTTCTAAAAGACAAAATTGATGAGGAAAACAAAGGCAAGAGAAATGTAGCTAAAATCTCCTTACCGCTTGCAGCCCACTGATAAACCATTTCGTCTATAGTGACCTTCTGCCTCTCAGCTATGACCTATGGCATATGTTTCTCATGCCAATTAGACCCTGTGGCATCGAGCATGTCCCCATGCTTATGTGTGGTGACCACAGCTGCTGATGAAGGGTAGAAGGCAAAAGTGTTCACCTTTAGCCCAGAAGGTTGACCTACAGCCTGCATAGTTCCAATAAGGATCACGCAGGCACTGGCTACTACATTTTTACGGGATCTCCTGACTGCCTGTACATCTCACCCATAGGTAATGTTGAGCTAAATGATAAGCAGCAGAGAAATCTTGTGAAAGTAGTTTTATGAGTAGAAATATGATGAAGACATTTATGATCTAATACCCCCAGCATGTCCCGTCCCCCTTGAACACTAAGCATATAACCACCAGCTTTATACAGAAAAAGACCTCTTTCTGCCCACAGGTCCTGACCCCATTCCATAATAAATGCACGTTTATGCACGAAAAACATCTCAAGAATTCTTTCTTGACCGTCAGCTCCTGGCCTCACATCAGCTGCCACCTTGATTAACAAAGCCAGTATTCTTACACTAAGCAACCTCATTCACATGTGAGTTCCCCATGCTGTCTCTGATGGTTTCTAGGTCATAAGACACAGCACCCCTCTGAAAGGAACAATCCAAATGACAGCCCTGCCTTAGTTTAAAGCTAGGTTCTCTTTTCTGCTTATTATGGATCTTTGATAAGAAATACAATTGCTGAGAAGTCTGTTTTGCTTGCTGTTTGCTACGAGCATTGTGAGACCTTTCCTGAATGTAACCCGCTGTGTAGTAGAATGGGTTGTGAAACTTCCTAAATGTAGTCTGATATGTAATGGAATGAGTGATCGTACATAAACTAACCGGCGTTTCTCGCTTCTGTAAACCTGCTTGCTTAGCACATTCCTCACCTACCCCCTTCCCCCTTCCCCCTCCCGCCACAAGTAACGGACAAAGCCTTCCCGCCAAAGGACAGACAAAGGACGCCCAATCAGAAAACAACAAATGTCCTTACTTTAAAATCAACTAATCAGGCCCCTCATAATTTGAAACCTCCCCTGTGCTCTTTGTCTCTGTCTATAAAAACGCTGTACCAACCCTGATCGGGACCTCTTAGCGTCACCGGCAATGAGTGCGCAGAGCTCCAGGTTCGAACCTGCAATAAACTACCCTTGCCGCTTGGCTTTGACTTACGACTCTGGTGGACTTTTGTGGGAGGTTTCGGAACTTCAGGCATTACACCCTCTACACAATATTAAAAGGAAAACCACAATCCCAAAATGGCATCTCTTAGGCCAAGTCCCCAAACCAGAGGACTCGCATAATCTAACTGCAGTTTCAATCTCCCCCAGAAATGTAGTCTTAACAGGTCAGGAACTTTTCCATTACCATCAGTGAGTCTGCCACATAGGTCCTCCCTGTCCCCTAGAGGAAGATGAAGTACTCTGCTGGAAACCCCTTGCTCCTCTCCCTAAGGGAAAGCAACCTTGCCTATAACATTTCTTTTAATAACTTTCTTGTCCCACCCTTCTTCTATAAAAACCTCCCGTTTTGTACAACTCCTCAGAGCTCCCTTCTGCTTGCTAGATGGGATGCTGATCAATTCATAAATCACATAATAAAGACCATTAGATCTTCAAATTCACTCCGTTGAATTTTGTCCTTTTAACAGGACAATGCTATTTCCAAAGCGAACTTCTGATGGCATGTGGGGATAACAGGAGACACAGGAGTGGTACCCCAAGAACCCTTGTGAGGTCACTGTCTTTCTCACCATTTCTGAGGGCTGTTGGTAAGCCCCTCTCAATTTCAGCTCTGGTTTTTTGCATTCAAGCTACAAATCTAATTGGCTTTCCAGTCCGAAGTTAATGGGTCAGTCGAGATTGACGGGAGGCTGTAATAGAGCATCAGTCCTTAGCCCTTGGTTCAGTCTACCATCTCACCTTTCCCCTGCAATTCTTTCCCATCTAACCTCCCCCTGAAGGGAGTCTGCTGGTTTAATCCACACTGGGGATTGCTGGCGGGGCACATGGCCTCCTTTTGGCCAGTCCATAGTCGATGAGGTTTTTGGGGTGATAGTGGGGTTCATGGGGTCCGGAGCCGACGGCCAAAAAAGAATACTTGAAGACGTCTCTGGTGCAAAAAGGTGGTTTTATTGGAACATGGGGACAGGACCCATGGGCAGGAAGAGCTGCTCCGGGACCATGAGGAGATACTGGTTTTATACTATGGAGTTGGGGGACAGGGGGAAGTCTAGGGGAAGTTTCCAGTGAGATTTTCATATGCTAAAGACTTACAGGATATTGGAGAACTAGCTATTGTCAAGCTAGGGTTGTTTTTCCCCCTAGCAAAGCATTAGCATTAGACAGTAGGGAGTTCCTGGAGAAATATTTTACTCTGCTGGCCTCAAGTATTCATCAATGGGCTGCAAATTGTAAGGAAATTTAGTTCTAGCTGCCATTTCCTTCTGCCTTTTTTTCCCACGTCACTCTCGAGGGGTGATGGAGATTTAGGTCCTTCATGACAGTGATCTCTATCAGTTAACCATTGGTTTAAGTGCCAGAGGAATATCACACATATCCCACCTGGGGGTGGGGTGGGGGATGTTTGCAGCAGCCAGTCAGCTTGCCTTATGCTCCCTCATCAATAGTGACAGATTTTTTTTAAATTTTTTTTTTAATGTTTATTTATTTTTGAGAGAGAGAGAGAGAGAGAGAGAGAGAGCATTAGTGGGGGAGGAGCAAAGAGAGAGAGGGAGACACAGATTCCAAAGCGGGCTCCAGGCTCCAAGCTGTCAGCACAGAGCCCAACATGGGGCTTGAACCCACAAACTGTGAGATCATGACCTGAGCCAAAGTCAGATGTTTAACCGACTGAGCCATCCAGGTGCCCCAGTAGTGACAGATTTTGATTATTGCTAGTATGTTGAGGTGCACTTGCTTGTGCTGTTTTGTGTAAACAAAACTCAGCTATTGCTAGCTGGGATCTCAGAGGCCAAAAAGTTGCAAGAGTTGGTGGGCACATGTTGGGCATTCAGGACCTGTTAGAGAGCTTGCCACCTCAAGTAAACTCCCATGTTAGATTAAGTCTGTCACAGAATGGATTAAACTGACACCAGGTCACTCACCAAACTCAAGAAAATTCCATACGATGAGGCGCACCGTAAGACACGCACAATCACCAGCCCCACAGCAGCTCTCTTGTAGGTATTATTTTGGCTCTGAGAATCCCAAAGACCTAGCTAAAAGAAATGGGATTGTTCAGATCCAGAACCGAGCAAACTACTTTCTGGTGTTATGGAAACCGGTCTGGGTCACCTGGCAAAATAACCAAGCAGCACTCGGAGGTCTTGGAAGGCGGGAGGTTTGTTTTACACCGGTGGGCTCACAGGAGACCATTCTCCAGAGATCTGAGCCCCGAGCATCAGCAGAGGGGCCAATTTATAGTCTCTGTTACTTCCGCATTCCTCATTAGTAGTAATGTGGTGCCAACAAGCAAGGTTGAACCAGGAAGGGGAGTCTTCAGGCAAGGACTGAAATTCCCCTATCAGTCCTGTCGGCCATCTTGTAACAGATGTTTCCCTATCACTGGCACACCTGCTTATTTTATGTCTAAAAACTACCATCCCAGAAGTTGCAGATAACTAGCAAAATAGAAAAAATTTACTGAAAACAACGTGGAGTTACAGTGGCCATTATGGGGAATGTTTCCATTAGATGAGATCATCCATTTAAAAAGTGCACTCAACAGCAAGGGTTCCCAAGGTAAGCAGAATGGGATAACTGCTTTAACTGGCAAGCAGAGGCTCTGAAAGGTTTTCAAAATTCCAAAATAGCTTCATTAAAAGATTTCTTGCAGGGGCACCCGGGTACCTCAGTCGGTTGAGCATCTGATTCTTGATTTCCGCTCAGGTCATGATCCCGGGGTCATGGGATGGAGCCCTGCTTAAGATTTTCTGTCTCCCCCACTCAAGCTCTCTCTCTCTCTCTCTCTCAAAATAAAAAAAAAAAAAAAAAAAAAAAAAAACACGGAAAAAAAAAAAGGTTCATTGCAAAAAGCATTTGAAAACGTGTACCTAAACAGGCCACAAGACTGACATAACTCCTACCACTTCCCTCTGTCTTTGGAATACTCCTCCTAGTGATCCTGTCTGAATTGCTTTTCTACTCTGAAAATACTATTAAAGTTACCTTTTTTTTTTTTTAATTTTTTTTCAACGTTTTTATTTTATTTTTGGGACAGAGAGAGACAGAGCATGAACGGGGGAGGGGCAGAGAGAGAGGGAGACACAGAATCGGAAACAGGCTCCAGGCTCTGAGCCTGACGCGGGGCTTGAACTCACGGACCGCGAGATCGTGACCTGGCTGAAGTCGGACGCCTAACCGACTGCGCCACCCAGGCGCCCCATAAAGTTACCTTTTAAAATAAGATCACATGAGGAAAAAAAAGACAAAAGAGAAAATTAACCAATTAACTAATTAATTAATTAATTAATTAATTAAAATTTAAAAAGACCGCTTAAGCTATAGGTGATTTTCAGGTCTCTGTCACTCCTTGGTCAAGTTAAAGAATTTCTTAAACCTCAGAAGGCTTCTCAAGAGTATTTTTTTAAGATTTTTTTTTTTAATTTTTAAGTAATCTACACACCCAACATGGGGCTCAATTCTACAACCCCAAGATCGAAAGTCAAATGCTCTTACCTACTGAGCCAGCCAGGCACTCCTTAAGAGTTTTTGTGAAAAGATTACTTTCTGAGCCCAGAGGGGAATAAAATTTCATGTTCTCTCTTCCTTTCCATAATCCAGATCCAATGGTTATTGTCTTTTTAATATGGTTTTGGAGTGGTGGTGGGGGTTCAAAGCCAACTGCCAAGAAAGAATTCTTGAGATATCTGGTGCAAAAAGGTGGTTTTATTAAAGCACAGGGACAGGACCCCTGTGCAGCAAGAGCTGCACTGGGGTTGTGAGGATTGACTGATTATATACCTGGGAGTTGGGGGAGGTAAAGGCAAGGGGAAACTTCCAAAAGGACGTTCATATGCTAAAGAGGACTCATAAGATACTGGAGGCCTAGCTATTGCCAACCTAAGTTGTTTTTCCCCCTAGCAAAGTATTAACATTAAGACAGTAGAGAGTTCCTGGAGAAATGTTATACTCTATCTCAAGTATTTGCCAATGGGCTGCAGGTTATAAAAAGATTTAATTTAATTTACGTTTTCTTCTTGCCTTTGTTCCCCACATCACTATGGAGGGGAGGGTGATGTTAGGGCTCCAGGAAACTGAGCCTATACGTTTCTGCAGATTGCCTTTTTTCTTGTAAATCATTAAGACAGTTGCAAAATGATAGAGACTCATGTCCTGCATGACTGTGATCTCTATCAGTTAACCATTTGTTTTTCTCCTTCCCGTGTTCTTGGGCAGCCAGAAGTTCCTGAGGAATGTCACACATGTCCTTCCCAATGTGGGAGGGGGTGTGCAGGTTGTCAGCTTGCCTTCTGCTCTCTCCTTACTTTCACTCCTGGGAATAACTATTTCCTTCTTCTGCTTCTTCTTCTTTTTTTTTTTTTTTAAAGTAAACTCTGGGGCGCCTGGGTGGCGCAGTCGGTTAAGCGTCCGGCTTCAGCCAGGTCACGATCTCGCGGTCCGTGAGTTTGAGCCCCGCGTCAGGCTCTGGGCTGATGGCTCAGAGCCTGGAGCCTGTTTCCGATTCTGTGTCTCCCTCTCTCTCTGCCCCTCCCCCGTTCATGCTCTGTCTCTCTCTGTCCCAAAAATAAATAAAAACGTTGAAAAAAAAATTAAAAAAAATAAAAATAAAAAAAATAAATAAAGTAAACTCTGCCTCCAAGGGGCTCGAACTCATGACTCCAAGATCAAGAGTTCCATGTTCTATTGACTGAGCCAGCCAGATGGTGCTAGCTCTTTCCTTCTTGTTTGTCTCATTTTACATCCTTATGACAGTGGCTTGGCTTTCTGCCTGCCTGGGACATGCAGGTTGTGGGCTCCATCTTTAGCTATCTTTGAGAATGAGCCCACTCACCCCATCAAAGGAGGGATGCGGAAACTCGGAGCACAGTGAAGCGAGGCTTTAATCAACATTCTTGCTAGAGTGGGTGTCTGATGAACAGGCACACTCGGGGCAGTTACAGCAGACAACTTATCTCTTAGTATGCATGTCCCTCCCCTGACTCCTCATTGGCTGAGTGCTACAGAGCTTTACAGCCTTACCCAGTGTAGCCTATGCCCACGTAAGGCAAAAACTAGTCAGATTGGAACAAATGTACATTTCCTAAGGTGACAGCAGAGACTTTCAGTCCCTCCTTCGTTCTTTGGCACATGCTCATTGCAAAGCCTGAGAAAATAAGCCTGTGAAATGGAGAGGGGAAGAAGAACCAGGAAGTGAAGTGTCCAAGAGTTTGGGACTCCATTCTGGGAGAGAGGGGTGTCATATATATTTCCAAAAGTTGTAAACCTACTGTTAACTAGACAGCACAGCTTTTATTTGGTATTTCTGAAAATGAATCATCTCCCTTACTTTTCACACTCTAGATCTTTTGAAGAGAGTATTTTTTACACTGTCTTTAAGGACACCTCTTTGGTCTATGAGGTTGTTAATACTGCCAGAAATAGTTACTATTTGTTCTGGCTGAAGCCTGATAAGGTATTTTAAAGGATTTAATAATTCTATAATCAGAAATCTGGCCAGACTGGAAGCTGATATTCAGAGACTTATAGGAAAAATTTTTTTTTTTTTTAGGTCTTCTTCCCTAAGCTGTATGTACCCAGACAGAGGGAAGGTATTTTCCTGGGTGGATGAGTATATCAGTCCTTTGATACCTTTTAGGTGGCAACTCCATTCTTTGAGGAATTAAAAAGTAGCTGTCCTTTGTTTTACAAATCTAGTCTTCCCAGGCTCCAGAAACGATTCAAACACCACAAATATCCTTCTTATCAATTCAAAAACCTCCCCTTTTTTAACCTCGAAAGGTCTGTAAGTATAAAAATTCTGGTCCTAAGGAAACACAAGTCCTTCTGGAAAAACTTGCATTTATTTTTCCTTGTGCCTTTAAAATGTAAATGTTCAACACCGTACCTGGTATTCTGCAGGAACTCTATCTAGTCTGTCTCTTTTAAATGCAAATTACAGGGAGGTAATTCTTCCCACGAAAAAACAAACAAAGGGAAAAAGTCATTTGGAACTTGAATTGCCAAGGACAAATACAAATCTTAAGTATCTTCTCCACAAATGGGGAAAAAAAAAAAAAAAAGCTTTAGCCACCTAAACAGATAACCTTAACTTATTCCATCTACCAGAAAAACAAACTCAGATCCAACTTTTATAACTAGTAAATTGTGTATATATTTCCATATGGCAGTAATTTTAAAACAGAAGCTATAACTTCTCTGTATCTGTTCACCTACGTCTATAAACATGCATTGCAGGTATGTGGTATTTTCTACCTTTAGATGGTATTGCTAAAATTAATTTGTAAAAGAGCTCTACTTAGTTGGTTTGGAGGCAAATGCTTGTAAGGATTGGACATTCTAAAAGTCTCAAAAAATAGAAACTAACCCAAACGTTTTTCAAGTTCATGTGATCTGGAAAACTGTTTGATATAAAAGCTAGTTTAAGGTTGACAGTTTAATTAAAACAAACATGTCTGTAGAGTCATCAAGATTAAATATAAAACTTTGATCATCAAGATTAAATATAAGACTTTGATTCTACCTGAATTTACAAGCCAAATAAAATAAATACATGGTATCTCTTACAAGATCTGTCCACAAATAAAAATAATAGCCTGGGATAATGGCCGACTTTGTTTAATGAAGTTTTTTTTTTTTTAATTTTTTAAAGTTTATTTGTTTACTTTGTGAGAGAGAGGGCACAAGCAAGTGCAAGCAGGGGAGGGGCAGAGAGAGGGAGAGAGAGAGAGAATCCCAAGCAGTCCCTGGACTGTCAGCAGAAAGCCTGATGTGGGGCTCAAACTCACAAACCGTGAGACCATAACCTGAGCCAAAACCAAGAGTCAATTGCTTAACTGACTGAGCCACCCACGAGCCCCTGCGGCTCCTTTTGATCAGGAGACCAGGTATACGGCAAGGTCTTTAGAAGAAAATAGATGCTGCAATTCAGTGGAAAGTAACACTCACCACCTACACTGCCATCAAAATGAAAGAAAGACCCTCCTGGATGGGTGCAAGCCACATCAAAATAGATCCAGACCATTGCTGTCAAGACAATTGGGAATTCACCACTACAGGTGATCTTAAATTAAGGATTTCCAGGGCCATCCAGGCCCTAGAAACACAAGGCATCGTGAAGTAGACAGCTTTCCCCAAGATCACAGATCAAGAAATTTCTCTTTCACCTACCCTCACTTTTTAAAATCCCCTCTATACATATTAAAAAAGCTCCCCCCCAAATAAATAAATGAATAAATAAATAAATAAATAAATAATAAAAAGGCCCAAACCTTTCTTATTAATACATTTTAATTAGTATTACTTTTTAATGTGTTAATACTAGTATTAATACATTAATAATAAAAACTTTGCATTAAAGAATTTAATGTAAAGTATTTTACATTAAAGCACATTAATACTTTAGTAATAAAGTATTAATTATTAATACTTTTTAATGTATTAATACTTATTAATACATTTATTAATCATTCATTAAAAAGCTGACTAGAGAGTGCTTGTCCCTATCTGTCCTACTTCCCTTAAGTTTCCTCTGTGGACTCTTTTTTAACCTGTGTCTTACTCTTACTGACCCTCTCTTTTTCAAAAGGTCAGGTACATGGGAATGCAAG
>NW_024412426.1:6917437-7074068 GCF_014898765.1 Herpailurus yagouaroundi
TATATATATGTGGTATATATATATATATATATATATATATATATATAATGGAGTATTGCTCGGCAATCAAAAACAATGAAATCTTGCTGTTTGCAACTACGTGGATGGGACTGGAGGGTATTATGCTAAGTGAAATTCGTCAGAGAAAAACAAAAATAATTTGACTTCACTCATTTGAGGACTTTAAGAGACAAAACAGATGAACATAAGGGAAGGGAAACAAAAATAATATAAAAACAGGGAGGGGGACAACAGAAGAGACTCACATTTATGGAGAACAAACAGAGGGTTACTGGAGGGATTGTGGGAGAGGGGATGGGCTAAATGGGTAAGGGGCACTAAGGAATCTACTCCTGAAATCACTGTTGCACTATATGCTAACTAATTTGGATGTAAATTTTTTAAAAAATTAAAAATAAAATTAAAAAAAATAAATTAAATAAAATATAGAAATACAGCTAAAATAAAAATGTCCTTCAGATAACAGTAACAAAAAAATTAAGGGAAAACAGCCATATTCATTAATTTGGCATGAAATGAATTAAATATTTATATGACCAATGTATTTATTTAATTGGCTAATTTTTTCAGATCTCAGGTGCAAATTTGAATAAAGCGTATTGTTAGTTTCTTGAGAATAAAAAAAAAGGTCAGGTACAGGCCAAACACCCTCTTATGCCAGCTTAGCAAATCCTGACCACAGTAACTGATCCGTCTGACTGTTGGTTCTGTCAACATCTAGATAGCGCAAAAGAACTTGAACTGGTCTTCATTCCTGCAGATGTGAATATCTGGTAGATGCAGTATGGAAGATGGGATAAACAACAAGGTATAGTGTCCATGACCAGAAAATACTCCAGTCAGAAATTAACATCTTAGCCTGAGTGGTACTCCAACATTGTCATGTCCTAGGTACATGGACTGCCCCACAAGGAGTTTGTGCAATCGTCAGTGAAAACTGTTGCTTCTATGTAAACTAAATGGGACAATATCTAACGTAAGTCTGTTAAAGGAAAGAATTCTTATTTTTCATCAGACAAATGAAGCACAGACATTCTGTTGGACTGATCTATTTCCAGCTTTGGGAGGACTGATTTAATGGTGTGTGGGGACATGTGCTTCAATTTGTTCTTTTCTGTTTGTTCATCTTCATTCTAATCTATGATCTTTTCTCTCTTTGCAGATCTCTTACCACTCAATTACTCGCTCAATTTCTTTCTCTACAGTGACTAGCTCTGCTTTCAGTGTGTGAAACTTCCAGGAAAGTTTCAGAGGAGGGAACTATAAAGTCCCAAGGCAGGCTGCCCCATGATGTGCCACAATGGCATATTGTCTATGTGGAGTTAAAGTTACTTAAGAAATGGCCAGTGCAGGGGCGCCTGGGTGGCTCAGTCGGTTGAGCGGCCGACTTCGGCTCAGGTCATGATCTCGTGGTCCGTGAGTTCGAGCCCCGCGTCGGGCTCTGTGCTGACGGCTCAGAGCCTGGAGCCTGTTTCAGATTCTGTGTCTCCCTCTCTCTGACCCTCCCCCGTTCATGCTCTGTCTCTCTCTGTCTCAAAAATAAATAACGTTAAAAAAATTATGCAAATTGATTATATAGGATCCATGCCTACGTCAGACAATAAACTGTACATGTGCATCATTGTAGACACATGGTCAGGAATAGGATTACTCTATCCTTACAGGAAAAATCATCAAAAGTGCACCATCAAAGCATTAGAAATAGAGATGCTTGCTATGGTATCCCAGCCTTCATAAAATCAGCAGAGCACCCACTTCACAGAAAGAGGAATATCAGAATGGGTTATGGAACAAGGCACGATGTGGAATTTCCTCTTGTCCTGTAACCCAACTGCCTCTGGGTCAATTGAAAGATATAATGGCTTACTCCAGCAGAAGTTTAGGTTGCTTACTAACGATCCAGATATGAAAGCTGGGACTGAAACAGTCTGGGAGGTGGCAAGATCTTTAAACCATAGATAGAGAAAGGACGGAATAATTGGGGCACCTGGGTGGCTCGGTCAGTGAAGCCTCCGACTTCAGCTCAGGTCATGATCTCATGGTTCGTGAGTTCGAGCCCTGCACAGGGCTCTCTGTTGTCATAGCGGAGCCTGCTTTGGATCCTCTGTCTCCCTTTCTCTCTGCCCCTCCCCTGCTCACACTCTCTCTCACTCGCTCTCAAAAATAAATAACATTTAAAAATACATAAATAAATAGGGGTGCCTGGCTGGCTCATCAGTTAAGCGTCCAACTGTGGCTCAGGTCATGATCTTGTGGGTTTGTGAGTTCAAGCTGCACGTTGGGGTCTGTGCTGATAGCTCAGAGCCTGGAGCCTGCTTCGGATTCTGTGTCTCCCTCTATCTCTGCCCCTCCCCTGCTTGCGCTCTGTCTCTCTTGCTCTCAAAAATAAACATAATAAACATTTAAAAAAAATTTTTTTAATAAATAAAAATGCAGAAAACACCCATTTAAAAAATGATGGAGGGGCGCCTGGGTGGCGCGGTCGGTTAAGCGTCCGACTTCAGCCAGGTCACGATCTCGCGGTCCGTGAGTTCGAGCCCCGCGTCGGGCTCTGGGCTGATGGCTCAGAGCCTGGAGCCTGTTTCCGATTCTGTGTCTCCCTCTCTCTCTGCTCCTCCCCCGTTCATGCTCTGTCTCTCTCTGTCCCAAAAATAAATAAACGTTGGAAAAAAAAATTTTTTTAAATGATGGAAAAATTCCTATTGAATTAGTACTGTAGACACCCACAGAGATAAGAATTAGCACTAATTAATTAATCCAAATCAAAAACCCCACAATCTAAATTAAAAGGAAAAGTATTGATCATTATTTATTAGTAGATCTACTGCCAATAAAACCTACTGGGGAACCAAAGGAAAAAGCATATTACATCAATTAAGGAAAATAATATGGTGCTTCTATAAAAATTTCAGGCATGAAGAACACCATCTTTTATAGTAGGTGTCTAATATTTAGCCTAGCATGGTGCAGTACAATCATGCTTTGGGCCATGATAACAGGGTTTCTTGAGTGGCAAGAACAACATCAAGAAAGAATTAAAAATGTATAGGACACTACCTTTATTTTGCAGGCATGAATTTGCTATGCATCTTTAACTATTTAAAAAAAAATTTTTTTTTAGCGTTTTACTTATTTTTGAGACAGAGAGAGACAGAGCATGAACAGGGGAGGGGCAGAGAGAGAGGGAGACACAGAATCTGAAACAGGCTCCAGGCTCTGAGCTGTCAGCACAGAGCCCGACGCGGGGCTCAAACTCACGGACCGCGAGATCATGACCTGAGCCGAAGTCGGCCGCTTAACCGACTGAGCCACCCAGGCCCCGCACCTTTAACTATTAATAGTCCTAAGTGGGCAATACAACATGCGGCCTATTGCCATTGTCGGATACCATACCCCCTATGGTAGCAACGGATGCTCCTCCCACAGCACCAGCAATTTCCAATTGGAATGCCACCTTCTGGTCCAGATACAAGTCCGCTGTCTGTGACATGCTCCACTCCCTCCACTCACCTTATTGCAGCTGAGGACTCACCAGCATCACCAAGCCCCACCTGTCTCTGCCACCCTTCATTATTGGCACCATCTGTTTTCTGGGAAACCCTCAATCCACGAGAAACCAAATACTTAGGGAAGCCGATAACGCAGTCGCAACCTCCACTTTAATTTCTGCAAGAATCAACAAGGATCCTGAACAAGGGAAAATTCCTATTAAATTAGTATTGCAGGCATCCACGGAGATAAGGATTAGCACTAATTAGTTCATCTAAATTAATCCCCCAGTATCTAAATGAAAAGGAAAAGTATTGATTTAAAAACATAATGATATATATAGTACTGGGGAAATTATAGCACCTGCTGCTATAGCACCCCTAAGAGATATTGATGTGGAGAATGAAGATTGGCCTGAACTGCTAACTGGTTTTTGGTATTACAACCCAGAGTATATACCAAGACAACCAGGCGGTGACTTTCATACTTATCTTACCGAATCAAATGCAGCATTGCACACATGGCAAGAGACTCCATAAAAATGAACCCAATTTAATTCCTGATTTACTTTGTGTGCTAGCATTTCTTTGGGGAAAAAAAAAGCAGCTGCTGATTATGCAGAATGGGCAATTAGATCTTTAAATATAAATAGACCAAAAAAAATGGATCATTTACTACACTCCCAATTTATACTCTTTAATCCCTATTCACCTATTACAAAAATAAGGGTAGGGGAGGCTGGGTGGCTCAGTCGGTTAAGTGTCTGACTCTTGGTTTTGGCTTAGGTCATGATCTCAGGGTTCTTGAGTTGGAGCCCCTCATTGGGCTCCTTGCCATCAGCACGGAGGCTGCTTAGGATTCTCTTTCTCTCCCTCTCTCTCTGCTCCTCCCCTGCTCATGTTTGCTCGCTTGCTCTCTCAAAATAAATAAGCTTAAAAAAATAAAATAAAAATAAGAATAGAACCTGGGGTGCGTGGGTGGCTCACTCGGTTAAGCATCTGACTCTTGATCTCAGCTCAGGTTTTGATATCAGGGTCATGAGTTCAAGCCCTGCATTGGGCTCCACACTGGGCATGGGGACTTAAAAAAAAAAAAAAAAAAGGAATAGATCCTTAGTCACTATGTCCAGACTTTAAAAGAACAAGGACACCCTATAAGGTATATGGAGGACACATAGGAAATTTAGCATAGCATACATATCATTATCTGTCATGGTATATACATCAGGCTTCTATCTCACATCACAGATTTCTACCCCAAGAATATGGGAACCTATGTTAATAAAACCTCTCCCAGTTGTATCGGGACCTATAGTAGTAGCCTATAGCCTGAACTTTATTTATTTTTTTTAATTTAAAAAAAAAAGTTTTTTCAACGTTTTTAATTTTATTTTTGGGACAGAGAGAGACAGAGCATGAACGGGGGAGGGGCAGAGAGAGAGGGAGACACAGAATCGGAAACAGGCTCCAGGCTCCGAGCCATCAGCCCAGAGCCTGACGCGGGGCTCGAACTCCCGGACCGCGAGATCATGACCTGGCTGAAGTCGGCCGCTTAACCGACTGCGCCACCCAGGCGCCCCACCCTGAAATTTAATATAGACAACTTTCAAGCCAGACATCGATCCCCAAATTCTGCTCAGTTTTACCCACCTTCACTTATGCCCAGTTTACAACCTATGCCCAAAACAGATTTGCTAAAAGGGAAGAAACAGTTACAGTTCCTTATGGGACTCATATGAGGTTTAATGGGAAGAACAGTGACAGCCACTTTTTCTCAATTTCAGATCGATCAAATCACATTAGATTTTTAAAATTTTGAAAGCAAACAATCTCAATTGAACACACATGCATGGCAGCTTTGTCAACATTGTGTATGTGGATGGATAAAATTAGCAATATATTACAAAACATAAATGAATTTCATATGGAAGTAAACAAAGCAATGGGAATTTGACATAAAGCAGTTGGAGAAAATGCTAAAAATAATGAAACACTTAAAAAAGTGCCATAACGTATGTTTCTCTAACTGTAGATTGTCAATGTTGAAGTTAAGATTGAAATCTTAGAAAAGCTATAATCTCAGGGCAATATTGGTCACCTGAGATAATAGACAACCCAACCAGAAGTAGAGTAGATACCACACATCCTAAGTGGTTGTGATTCCTTGGATAGCTGTGAAATCATGAAATCAAATATTGACACCTGAAGGGTGAAACATGATATTGGGTACCACACTTTTTCAGTTCCCTGATATCAAAAGGGAGAATGGAGTCTATAGGCCACAGAAAGGTCCCTTATGATGGAAGGAAAACATGTTTGTAAGGATATGTTGTTGGAATGGAACCAAAATACCTTTATAACTGCTGGACCTTTGAATATACCTACCTATGGTTACAAGGACCTTCGACTATGGCCTTGATGCCTTCTTTACCAGTTACATACAACATGGGAAACTGGACCAGGATAGTATGCCCTAAGCCAAATCTCATGTTAGCCTATTGGAGTCAAGGGAAAAATAAGGAACATGACAAGATAGGATGTGTAAAAATAGAACAGGTAATAAATATGTCAATGGAAGGTAAAAAGGTATTTAGGTGAATGGAAGATAAAGAAACTATTAAAATAACCAGAGAAATATTAGATGTCCTGAAATTACTCTAATAAATGTAGAGGACGCCTGGCTGGCTCAGTTGGTGGAGCATGTGACTCTAGATATTGGGATCATGAGTTTCAGCCCCACATTGAGTGTGGAGATGAAGGAAGGAAGGGAGGGAGGAAGGAAGGTACTTAAAAAAAAAATTTAACAAATGTAAATCATACATTAGAAGTGAAATTGTTTTGGGGCGCCTGGGAGACTCAGTCAGTTAAGCGTCCGACCTCGGCTCAGGTCATGATCTCACGGTTTGTGAGTTTGAGCCCCGCGTCGGGCTCTGTGCTAACAGCTCAGAGCCTGGAGCCTACTTCGAGTTCTGTGTCTTCCTCTTTCTCTGCCCCTTCCCCGCTTGTACTCTGTTTCTCAAAAATGAATAAATACTTTAAAAAATTTTTTTAAAGAAGTAAAATTGTTTTGATACTGATTATGGAAACTTTCAACTTTTAATGTTTGTGGGCCCTGCTCCTGGGCTCCTAGGGAAGCTATACTTCAACAGTTAACAAGGTCAAAATGACTCAGCAAAACCTCAAAGCATGGGCTCTATTTCTGCCCCGAGCACACATTGTACATCTACTTCATTAAAGAAAGTAACCAAAATGGAGTATTCTGAACACAAAAGATAAGAAGGAAGAAACTTCCCTGGTTTCCATAAGCTTAAAGTCAGTCAGCCCGGCATATACTAGAAACTTAAGGTCTGCAACTTTATGAAATGTCCTTTGTCTAATAATCTGTAACTTTTTCTGTAAAAAATGTATATAAGCCTACACCAAATGTTCCTTTCCCAGATCTTTGCGAAGATTGTGTATCCTGGGCAGATGTTCTACCTTGGGCTCTAATAAAACTCTTTTCCTTTTTTTTTTTTTTTTTTTTTTTTAGGAATTCTGAAAGGTTTGTTCATTTTGCATCAAAACAAAGTGATACAAAATGAAGTAAGTTGTGTCAGGATGTCATCATCTCATCTGTCCTTGCAGATAAGAGCTCAGTCATTCAGCTGCTGAGGGGCTCCACTAGGGCTTGTCAATAAAAACATATGAAGAAACAACTATGGCAAGCAGACATTTAGAACTGCAAATACAGAGAGGGTTTTTTTTTTTTTTAATACTTTGCCAATTTTTTTTAATGTTTACTTCTTTTTTAGAGACAGAGTGAACAGGGGAGGGGCAGAGAAAGAGGGGGACAGAGGATCTGAAGCCGGCTCTGGCTCTGCGCTGACAGCCCGGTGTGGGGCTGGAACTCACAAACCATGAGATCATGACCTGAGCTGAAGTCCGTCACTTAACTGACTGAGCCACCCAGGCGCCCACCCCATGGAGAGTTTTTGAGGACTATTGGACCGTGTTTGGTCTGGGGGAGGCTACAATTGGCTGAAATAGCAACCTGAAAACCATGGGGCAGTTAGTTCCAGCAGCAAAGGAGGCTCTTTTACCAGCAGTGGCAAAAACCATGCAGCGGCTCCTGGAGGATTATCTTGCCCATCAACACCATCACCCTTGTTCCCTAGCAACGTGCTCGGGGCTCCATCAACGCAGGACTTTTACTTTTGCACTGGCAGCTGGAAGTCAGCTCCCAGTTGGCTAAGCTGGCTCTCCCAATACCAGCTCATATAAAGGTGCATTTCCTTTATATAAGGTCCAACTAAATTTGGACTTTTTTTTTTTTCATCTCCCCTTTACTGGAATGATAGTGTGATTCTTCTATCGTTGGTTCAGATTATGCCTTTATGGTTTTTTAAAACACATTATCTTGTATGCTATTGGCTTGTGAAATTTGCAAATGCCTTGTGTTAAATATATTGTTGACAAAGACAAACTCAGTCTCTGAGCATTCATTTGCCTCCCCGAAGAAAACAGTCTTCAGGAGGAATACGCACATTTGTTATGAGGGCCTGGAATTCCTCAGATGCCCTGTACCACCAACTCACCTTGGTGGCCTGGTCTAACTCAACACTTTTCCTGTAATAGGTTTCTGGCCACTATGAACAGCGAGGCCCATTCATGTACCATATATGCTCCCTCAGTTGGCCAAGGATAGCCAGATCCTCCAAGCCTATGAAGCTTGGGCCATCCCCAACCATGAGCATAACCTCCAGGGCAGGGGAACCCACCTCCCAAAAACATCCTTCTGAGGCCCGCACCTTGAAACCGGTGACAGTCCCCATTTGGGCTGGCTGCCTGATGGAGTCCCAGCCTTACCAGTAATCAAGATTCCCAGGTGTCTTTTAGTGAAGGATACCCAGCCCAGCCCATGAGGTTCCACCTTGACCAGGCAGTCCAGATTCTTCTAGCACAGGCTTCAGAAGACAAATACGAACACCTGTGTAGGTTAGGGTTTGGAATTGGGCAGATGTCACGGACAACCAAGAGCCCATTTGTGTTCTAGTCTCTCCTCACACTTCCCCGGCTCCCAAATCCTGCCTTCCCTGCCCTACACATCCTGTATGTGCAATACACATCCCATTAACCAGATTTGGGCAGCCAGGGCCTTGCAAGCCTGCAGAACTCAGGCAGTCCACAGCCATCCTCATAGCTTCCATTGACAGAGTAGCTGACCCACTGAAGATCTTTCTAAAGCAGCAGCTTTAAAGCGGTGACAATAAGGCTCCATGTGGCCTGAATGCCTAATGGGGGTCCTGGGATTCTGCTGTGATCAAGGTTTCTAGGTACCTCTTATTAGATACCCAGCCCAGCCTTCAGGAAGCAAGTCCTGGCCAGGCAGGCCAGATTCCCCCAGCTCTGCCTCCAGGGGGAGTATGCACATTTGCGTAGACAAAGATTTGGGACTAAACATATGCCACATACCCCAAAGTTGCGTCCTGTTAATCTGCCTCACCAGACATTGCCCTATTCCAGATCCTTGGCTATCCTGACCTCTGCAAACTGAATACACACTGTCCACCCTATGTCATCCAGCCTTGGGCTGCACCTGGAGCCCAACCACCTGATCAGCCTCACAGCAGAGGGAACCTACCTCCCTAAAATCTTGTTGAGATGACAGCTTGAAACCGGTTAACAGTCCCAATACGAACTGGCGACTTGACGGGTCCCAGGCTTTTCCATCAAGCAAGGCTCCCAGGTGTCTCTTATTGGAGGTTCCCCAGCCATCCTGTCTGGTCTCACCCTAGCAAGGCAGTCCACATTCCTCCAGCACTGCCTCAGAGGAATATACACATTTGTGTAGGTTAAGACTTGGAATTAATCAGATGCCATGTATTCCTACCACCGTCTCTTCTCACCCAACACTGCCCTGTCCTGGGTCACTGGCTATCCGGACCTGCACTGCCCACTCATGTGCCATCCACACTCGGTCAGCATTTCTTCGGCTGCCAAGGCCCTCCGGCCTCTGGAGCTCAGGCAGGATGTCCACCATCTGAATAGATTCCAGGGTGGAGGAAGCCGTCAGAAAACTGCTCCGAGCCCCCAGCTGTGAAAGGGTGCCAGTGACTCTCCACACGGACTTGCTGCCTGATGGTCCCAGGCTTCACAAGACACCAGGACTCCCAACTGCCTCCCAATCAAGAGATACTCTGTCCCGCCTGCCCAGCCTCTCCCTCACAAAGGAGCTGAAAAACCTCCAGATCGGCCTTTGGAGGAATATCACACAATGGGAGGTAGACCTTGTGATCAGGCCAACGTTCTGGCCTTCTCCTAGACCTCGGCCTCTCCTGATGCTTGCTCTCTTCCAGGTCCCTGGCAAGCCTAACCTGCACGTCCCTTCACCCAACATTGGGCAGCCGAGCCCTCCAGGCCTGTGAGGCTAGGGCCCAGGCCCAACCACCTGCATTGCCTCAAAGGTAGATGTAGATCCCCGGCTGAAATCAGACTGAGACACTGCTGAAGTGGGCTACTGTCCTGCCCTTGGAGGACTGGCTGCCTGATGTGGACTGGGCTACAGTGGTAATTGGGCTCCCAGGTGTCTCTTATTGGTGGATACCCCAGCCAGCCCCCAGGGTCCAGCCCTGGCAAGGCAGCCCTGAGGACTACAGCTCTGCTTTCAGGGGAATGTACCCATGTGTGTATGTTAGGGATTAGAACTAGGCAGATGACAGTTATCCCCCACAGTCCTGCCTGTCCAGGCCTCTCCCAACTTTGCCCTCTTCCAGACACCTGGCTATCCTGATATCTCTCAGCCAGCCTTGGCCTGCAGGGGCACTCCAGGCCTGTGGAGTTCCAGCCTGACCTCAACCGCCTGATTGGTCTCACTCAGGGTGCAGAAAGCCTACCCCCTACGCCCTGAAAATCTTTGTGAGGTAGCAGCTTTAAACTGGCCACAGTCGGTACCCATTGAGACCGGCTAGCTGATAGGTGAGGCTCCAACAGCAATTAGGGCTCCCAACTGGCTCTTTTTGGAAAATCCCCTGGCCCGACTTCAAAATCCAGCCTTGACAAGGCAATTTACATTCCTCCAGTTTTGCCTTCAGGGGGAACATTTCCATTTATATAGATTAGTTAGAGGCCATGGATCCCTGCAAGAGCCCTCTTGCGATCTCCTGACATTGCCCAGTTCCAGGTCCTTGGCTCCCCTCATCAGTGCAAACAGTGCACGAGCAGTACGCACCGTAACAGCAGTTCTTCCCGACCAACTGCATAGCCTCCGGGGCAGAGGCAGCGCCCCTCGAAATCTTTCTGAGGTGACGGCTTTAAACTGGCGACAGTCAGTCCCCATTTGGACCGGATGCCTAATGGCATCCTGGGCTTCTCTTGCAGTCAAATCTCCCAGGTGTCTCTTAGTGAAGGATATGCCACCAGTTTGCCCATCCCACCTTGGCAAGGCAGTACAAATTCGCCCAGCTTTTCCTTCAGGGGAAATATAGGTAATTGTGTAGGTTAGGACTTGGAATTAGGCAGATGCCATGGTGCCCCAGGAGCCTGCTTTGAGATCTTGCCTCTCTTGCCACTTGCCAGTTCCACGTTCCATGGCTTCCTTGACCTGCACAGCCCATATGTGCACAGCACACACTGCCAGCCAGAGTTGGGCAGCTAGAGCTCACAGGCCTGTGGAGTTCAAGCCCATCCCCGAACACCTGCGTGGCTTCCAGAACAGAGGGAGCCACCCCTCGAAAATCTAATGGGCGGCTTTAAACCGGTACTATTAAGTCCACATTTGGACTGTCTGCTTGATGGGATCCAGGGCTTATCAGGAATCTAGGCCCAAATGTCCACTGACTGATGAATAGATAAAGGAGATGTGTTAGAGGAGCGCCTGGGTGGCTCAGTCAGTTCAGCGCTGGACTCTTGATTTCAACTCAGGTCATGATCTGGCGGTTTATGAGTTTGAGCTCCCACTCGGGGGGGGGCTCTTTCTCTCGCTTTCTCTCTGCCCCTCCCCCATTCGTGCACTTGCACACACACACACTCTCTCTCTCTCAAAATGAATAAACTTAAAAAAAAGATGTGGCATACATATATGTACGTATACACACACTCACACACACACACAACGGAATACTACTCAGCAATCAAAAAAGAATGAAATCTTGCCATTTGCATCAATGTGTTTGGAGCTAGAGTGTATTATGCTAAGTGGAACAAGTCAGTTAGAGAAAGACAAATACCACATGATTTCACTCATACGTGGCCTTTAAGATACAAAATAGGTGAACATAGGGGAAGGGAGAAAAGAGGGAAGCAGACCATAAGAGACTCTTCAGTATAGAGAACAAACTGAGGTTGTGGAGGGAGGGAGACGGGGGTTGGGCTGAATAGGTGATGGGTATTAAAGAGGGCACTTGTGTTGAGTACTGGGTATTATATGTAAGTGATGAATCACTAAGTTCCACTCCTGAAACCAATATTACACTATATGTTAACTAGAATTTAATTTTTAAGTTTATTTTGAGAGAGAGCACACACACAAGCAGAGGATTGCTGAGAGAGAGGGAGAGAATCCCAAGCAGCCTCCACACCATCAGCACAGAGCCCAATGAGGGGCCCAAACCCATGAACTATGGGATCATGACCTGAGCCAAGGTCAAGAGTCGGATGCTTTACCAACTGCGTCATCCAAGCGTCCCCAACTAACTAAATAAAAATTTGAGGAAAAAAAAAAAAAAAGTCTAGGCTCTCAGGAGTCTCTTAGTGGAGGATATCCCAGCTAGTCTGCCTGGCCCTGCCCTTATAAGGCAGTCTAGATTCCTCCAGCTTTGCCTTCAGGGGGAATATGTGTATTTGTCAAGGTTAGGGCTTGAAATGCAGTAAATGCCACTGACCCCAATGGCCCATTCATGAGATCTGGCCCCTGCCTACCATGATCGGCATGACCCACATATGGGCCCGGTCACATACTCACCTGGTCAGCTGGCCTTTGGCAGCCGCAGCCGTGGTCTCACAGACCTAGAGCTTAGGCTGGTCCCCAACCACCTGTGTAGCCTTGTGTGGTGGAAGGCCACCCACGGAAATCGTTGAAGCTGCAGCTTGAAACTGGCAACAGTCGGCGCACCTGGGTGGCTCAGTCAGTTAAGCGTCCGACTTCGGCTCAGGTGATGATCTCACAGTTTGAGTTTGAGCCCCACATCCGGCTCTGTACTGACAGCTCAGATCCTGGAGCCTGCTTCAGATTCTGTGTCTCCCCCTCTCTCTGCCCCTTCTCTGCTCATTCTCAGTGTCTGTCTCTCAATAATAAATAAATGTTAAAAAAAAAAAAAGTCTAAAAAAAACCTGGCAATAGTCAATCCCTGTTTTGATGTGGCTGATGTGGTCCCAAACTTCTACAGCAATCAAGCCCCTCAGTGTCTGCAACTGGAACATACTCACTCCAGCTTTGCCCTGGCAACAGAGTCCAGATTTATCCAGCTCTGCTGTAAGGGAAAATATGTGTATTTGTGCAGGTTAAGGTCTGAATTAGGCAGATATACCCCTAATAGCCTGCTTCTGTGATGTGGCCTCTGGACCCTTGCCCTGTCCCAGGTCTCTGGCCACCATAAATTGCACAGTCCGTTCATATGCAGTACCACTCAGCACCCTCTCAGGCCTTGGGATATTGTGTCTTCAGAGCCTGTGGTGCAGCTTCCAGGGTGAAGGGAGCCTACCCTCCAAAAATCTTGAGGCAGTAGCTTCAAACTGGGAACAGTTCCTATTTGGACTGGCTTCTTGATGGAACCCCAGGCTTCTCCACCAATGAAGCCTCCTAGGTGTCTCTTACTGTAGGAGATCTGGGCCAGCTAGCCTAGCCCTGCCATGACAAGGCACTTCAGATTCCTCTAGCTCTGTCTTCAGGGCAACATGTGCATTTGTGTAGGTTAAAGTTTGGGACTTGGCAGATGCCCAAGAGCCTGCTCCTCTGACACAGATACTTCAGACACTTGTTCTGTTCCAGGTCTCTGGCTGCCCTGACTTGCGTGGCCTATGCACGTCATCAAGGGATGTGGTGCCAGGGCTCTCAAGGCATGCGGGGCTTGCACCCATCCCAAACAGCTGCACAGCCTCCACTGTGGAAGCCCCACCCCTGGAAATTCCGTGGCGGTGGCTTCTCATGGGTGCCAGTCAGTCCTTATTTGGACTGGCTGCATGATGGGCTAGCAGGCTTTTCTGGCAATCAAGGCCACCAAGTGACTCTTACTGGTAAGTGGTGATATAAAAGAAATGATAGAAGACACTAAAAAATGGTTTCTTCATGTTGCTATTTTTAAATACTTCTCTACAAATAAACTGCATGGATATAAGCTTCATTTCCATTTAAAGATAACCCTAATGGGATATGTTTTCTATTTAACATTAGATTTTGAAATGTTCAACACCTATGTAAGCTACACATAAAAATTCTGGTCAGATGCATGCAAAAAACAGTCCCAGTGAAGATCACCTTGATGAATGATCACTTTCACATGTTTGTTTTATTTTACCATCAATGCTCATTATGCTTATTGTTTTAACAGATAAAAGTATAACTCCAACAATTAAAAACTGTGAAAGGGGGCGCCTGGGTGGTGCAGTCGGTTAAGCGTCTGACTTCAGCCAGGTCACGATCTCGTGGTCCGTGAATTCGAGCCCCGCGTCAGGCTCTGGGCTGATGGCTCAGAGTCTGGAGCCTGTTTCCGATTCTGTGTCTCCCTCTCTCTCTGCCCCTCCCCCGTTCATGCTCTGTCTCTCTCTGTCCCAAAAATAAATAAACGTTGAAAAAAAAAATAAAAAAAACAAACAAACTGTGAAAGGCTCCAAAGCACCACAGTACCTAGCACTGTTCAACTGGGTCACTGGCTGGACGATGATAGGTCACAGGCCTGCTGAGCCTTACCACCTGAAGTTTGGAGGGTTTCAAATGAACTACATTGAAACTGTTTTATTAATTTAAAAAATAGAAACAACAGCATTACTACCTTCGGTGATAGGAATTTCCTGGAACTTCTCTGCCAACTTGGAAGCTAGCTGGGAAACTTAAAGTTACCTCACAGGGGGAAAAAACTCCAAAGTCCAGAGACAGTGTCTGATTCTACACCAGTTTCTTCTAGAACTCTGGTACCACTCAAGAAGCAATTTATATTAACATAGAATGTAGTCATTAGAATTGTTCTGTGATAATAATTAAACAATGATGTATGGTATCATAGGTCCACAAGTCCCTGTTCTAAGTCAAAACAAACAAACAAACAAATAAACAAACTGTAAAAGTAATGAAAGGTGAACTACTAGATATGCAAAAGAAAATCTGGAAACTTAAAAAAAGAAGAACTGAATAGAAATGAACTTAAGAGTACATTAGATAATCGATTTTAATTGGTACATTAAAAAAATATAAAGTTTTATGCTTTAAAAATAATCATTTTATTCATGAATAGATCCAGAGCTAATATACTGCTTTTTAAAATAAGTTTTGAAATAGCGAACAGAAAACTGACAATAGCTTCAGATGATTGCACTTACACATGGAAGGAAAAGTGTTTTTTAATACAGGCTAAACATTAAAAAAAAAAAGTGCCATTTTAAAACCTTTTTCTTAATCGTATGAAAAGGAAATGATGAAAAACCATATTCAACTGAATGAAGAAACTAAAATTTTTGTTTCGTCTGTGTTCTGAATCACTGATATATATGCACATTTTATACTGGTTCTTCATAGATCTGAGGTAGCACAGGTCAGCAGACCAACAGAACAATTCTACAAGGCACCATTGGTTTTGTGTGACAGAATGCTAGCTGACACCTGAGATCTAGAAATACAGAAAAAAAAAATTCAAACATTAGTATATAGATTTTTCTTCAATTTCCTCTGATTTTATATTGGATTGATATTGATACTATATTCACTATGGTTTATCTTCTTGTTCAAGCAGGTTTTTCCTCAAATCTATTTGAAAGATTCCTTCACAGAGTCACAAATGAAAATAGTTCCTTTAGGTGTGCCCCTGCACTCAACTGAACACCACTTAAGACCGTGGTTAGAATAGATTTATGTGTTTTTCCTGTGACAGATATTTTCCAATAGATTCTTCCCCTATGTCTTTGTGATCTCTTTTTAGGTATCAATAAAGATCCCTGTATCTTCCTAGTGTTTCTGAAAATCCTTACATGCTTTAATCATGTGACTTCTTTCATGCTTTAATCGGCAATATGATTAATGTACAAAAGAAATCACATGATTAAAACCTGGAAGGATTTTCGGAAACACTAGGAAGATACACACACACACACACACACACACACACACACACACACACACACACACATTATATATACATATTCTTCTCTCACAGCAGCAGAGAGGCCGAAACCTAGTTGAAATATTACAGGATCATGGTGATAGTTCCTATAGCCATGCCATGCCATGTCATGGAACAGACCCTTCTCTGGGTCAAGATAATTTTACTAGAGTTCTGCTTTCAGAGCTGCAAGGCAAACCAACAACTATTGTCTCCATAAACACTGTTCTCAATCTTACTTGCAATCACAGAACACGGTCCAACAATTAATACTGGTCATTAAAACCTCTTAGAATCAGGGGCGCCTGGGTGGCTCAGTCGGTTAAGCGGCCGACTTTGGCTCAGGTCACGATCTCTCGCGGTCCCTGGGTTCGAGCCCCGCGTCGGGCTCTGTGCTGACAGTTTGGAGCCTGGAGCCTGTTTTAGATTCTGTGTCTCCCTCTCTCTGACCCTCCCCTGTTCATGATCTGTCTCCCTCTGTCTCAAAAATAAATAAACGTTAAAAAAAAAAAATAAAAAAATAAAACCTCTTAGAATCTATTTTCCATGTCTGCTTCCTTTTACTAAGTATAGTATCTCTTGCATTTCTAACCATCTAGTTAAGAAATGGGCTGCATTATATAATATGCCATCACTGCACAGCAAGTAAACCAGCATGGTAAAGTTATGCTACCACACCCATATAAAACCTATTCAATTAGTTATTAAACTCTATTCTGCTTAAATTGTACTCAAACTGTCATCCTAGACAATTATAAAACTCCCTTCAGGGGAGACAGAAATGATGATTAAGAGAAATTAACAAAATCATCAGAGAGATGCTTAGCAAATACTGAGGTGCCTGGGTGGCTCAATAGGTTAAGCATCCCACGCTTTTTTTTTTTTAACGTTTATTTATTTTTGAGAGACAGAGAACGAGTGGGGGAGGGGCAGAGAGAGAGGGAGACACAGAATCCGAAGCAGGTTTCAGGCTCTGAGCTGTCAGCACAGAGCCCGACGCAGGGCTCAAACCCACGAACGCGAGATCATGACCTGAGCCAAAGTCAGTTGCTTAACCGACTGAGCCATCCAGGCACCTCAAGCACCCAACTCTTGATTTCGGCTCGGGTCATGATCTCACAGTCACAAGACTGAGCTCTGCGTCAGGCTCTGCTCTGAGTGTGGAGCCTGCCTGAGATTCTCTCCCTGCCTCTTTCTCTATCCTCTCCTGCCCCTTCACTCTGCTGCACACACGCTCCTGTACACACACTCGCTTAAAATATATATATATGTGTGTGTGTATATATATATATATACATATATATATATGCTTAGTAAATACTAGTTTATACATTCTGCTGTTCATCTATAGGTCTTTATCTTTCATAAACAGCATGTCTATACAATAAACCTATATTTCATCCTCTTCCAGCTCATGAGTTCTAATACATTCATCATTTTCCTACCCATTTTCCTATCTTCTAAGATTTTTTTTTTCACTTAATCAGCAATTTTCAAATTTCATTATCAGTGGAACTCTTTGTTCCAATTACATCTTATGGAGAATCCCACTACCTGAAGCAATCAAATGCAGAACCTCCCTGATAAAAAGAATAGGGTTGCCAGTAGACATAGCTTGGAAATCATGGTTCTAAAACATTCAAGAAAGCGAAGTAAAGATACAGCCAACTGGAATTTCTTCATTTCCAATGGTTATAGTTAATTCCTTCCCTTGTTTCCAATTTTCAAGAACATTTCTTAAGAACAGTTGCTTTTACCTTAGCCCATTAATGGAATAAAAGCACAGTGCCTTACATACAGTTAAGTACTTGAATTCATATTTCTTTTCAAACTATTCAAAAATGCAAATTAGTAGAAGATGTAATCCCATGACTAGGTTATTAAAATCAGTTTTTAAAATACTTTAATATGTGATAGAAAAAACATTTTTTAAATTATCCTTGCTTCATAACTGTAACTGCTGTAGTTCAGTCCAAACACTACCCAAAAGACTCCTTAGACTCTCAAGAAAACAAAAATCACTTTTAGTCATTCTGAGAAGATTATCTTCCCATGCAATCATTCTGTTGCTCTATTTCTGGATTAAAAAAAAAAAAAGCCTCAGTTATATATTCTATGCAGATTTCAAACCTGATTTGCTTCAAAGGCCAGGGAAAAAAGTCAAGTTTTGTCAAGCTTAGAAAGATTTTACAAAAGGTAAAAAATGAGAATTTTTTTCTAAAATAAGCTCATTTGTGTTCTCCAGGCTTTTCATAACCTCCTTCCACAGAAACAGAAGGCTCTTCAACTAACTTTTTAATAAATCTAGGCCTCAAAAACCAACTCCGTGCTTAAGTATAAAAGGCACCCCTGTTCTTCGATGTCCCTCACAGGCTGGACGGGCAGCACCAGGTGTGAAATCCGGCTCCAGAGTCCACTCAATTTGTCAGAGTCCATGTGGTTGAAGGAGCTGGGAGTGTCTGAGTTGGTAAACCTGGCCCAGAGGAAATCTCTCACTTTTTCTTCAGTTTCCCTTGGGCCGACACTTGCTTCTAATGTTTCCTCCTCTAGGAGAACAGTCAGGACCAGGGCCACATCTTTAAAGGCAGCATTCTCATGGTCACAATACTTGTAGAAGATTAAGGTAGAGCCTGCAGGAAGGGATTCAAAGTGGTGCACCACAGCAGCCTTCTGGCCATTCTCAAATCCTGAGCTCAGCTCCGTGTCAACCAACTGCTTGACCACGTCACTGTCCTGCAAGGTTCTTGCAGTCCCGTCAATCTGAATGGCAGAGACTTTCTGGGAAGAGGTATAGGCATCCGCAACGAGGTGGCTCAGGCACTTCAGGGTCTCTCTTCCCTCCTGAGCTGCTGTAAATATGATGGTGGCTGGCTCAGTGGGGTTTGAAGCATTGAGGTGTTTCTGGAGAAATTTACGTCCTCTCTGCCACAAAAAGGAACTCTGGCCTGGGAATTTATCCTTCAGTTGGCTGAAATGAACCAAAAAGGCCTCCAAAGCTGGATTTTTGGGCACTTGCTGGGCTGAAGAGGAATAGTAGCTATTACCCCAATTTAGCAAAACAAGAGTCGTGACCACAGAGCCAAAAAAGATGGAGCCTGTCAGAATGGGAAAATAAAACACAAAATTAGAGAGAAGGTGGATCAGAAATAAAATCTGTGGTAAACTGAAATGAGTTAGAGATACTGCCAGATTTTACTAATTGTGGGGAGTTTCTTTCGCCTGAATCCTTTAAACTTTGAGCTAATTTAGGTCTACCAGAAACACTTCTCTAATTTCTTACATTTAATTATTTGATGATACAGTATTTTTGTTAAAAGGTAAGTTTATGTATTTGTTGCTATAACTAATGATGCAATTTAGAAATGATCAGGATAGTCCTCCTCCCTCTCAAAGTACCTATTACTTCTAATAGGCCATTTTTTCCTAAAGGGTCAAAATGTAAAAATGCCACGTGGAAAGTTAATACTCTGTAAAAAGTATTTTAGTTTCTTATTTACGAAAAGTCCTTCCTCCTATGGGAATTCTCATTTTGTTCAGGATGTCAAAATATTACGGTTACCAGATAACCAGGATGGTAACAACGTGGTTACCAGAGGGGAAGCGGGTGAAATAGGTGATGCGGATTAAAGAATTCACTTGTTGTGATGAGCATCAGGTGTTGTATGGAATTGCGAATCACTATACTGCACACTGGAAACTAACAGAACACTGTATGTTCAGTACACTGGAATTAAAACAAAGTAAAATAAAAACAAAAATACTAAAACAATGAAATTGTTTAAATGCTAGTCTTCTAGGTGTTTTCTCTGAGGATTTCTGAATGTGAATCGACACTGCAGTAGGACCAATTTTGTTCTCACCATAACGCAAATAATCCTTTTTATTCATCTTTCTTCTGGTATCCAGTGCACTCTCTTTCTTTTCTTCCAACCTTTGTGTTTCCTGTTGATGACTTTCAGCCTCTGCTGGGGAAAAGGAACGTTCTCTTTAGACAATATGCTAACGGGGTATCATACACTCTAGGCCTCTTACCAAATCAAAGAATTATTAGGCTGAGAGGATTTCTATACTTTCTTATACAAAGCTAACTTTTTTCCTGTCTTTTCCTTAAGGCTATTACTTTTATTCTACGTAGAACAATAAAATGAAGTCCTCACTGGCCCTTACATCAAGGACAAGAAACAAGCACCCTAATATTGCGGCCAAACCTATCTACAATGTATTTCGACAAAATGTTTAAAATTAAAAAGGGATTTTATGGGGTGCCTGGGTGGCTCAGTCAGTTGGGCGTCTGACTTCGGCTCAGGTCATGATCTCGCGGTCTGTGGGTTCGAGCCCCGCATCGGGCTCTGTGCTGACAGCTCAGAGCCTGGAGCCTGTTTCGGATTCTGTGTCTCCCTTTCTCTCTGACCCTCCCCTGTTCATGCTCTGTCTCTCTCTGTCTCAAAAATACATAAACGTTAAAAAAAGAAAAATTAATAATAAAATAAATAAGTAAAAAGGGATTTCAGAAGTGTTAGCTGGGGGCACCTGGCTGGCTCAGTCAGTAGAGCATGAGACTCTTGATCTCAGGGTTGTGTGTTCAAACCCTACACTGGGCGCAGAGTTTACTTTAAATAAATATGTGGCAGCTATTAAAAGATAAAGCATACATAATAAAACATTTAAAAAAAATTTAAAAAACAAAAGAAGCATTAGCTGTACGCAAGACTCAACATCACAGGGCAAGGACACTCTAATTCCAGGGTTCAAGTCACATGGCTCAAGACCCCAAGCATACACATAACGAAGGCCCTAAGTTTTGAGACAGGAGAGATTACTGTACAGGTACAAAATAGCTCACAAAAGTAGGTTTGGAACTCTTAATGATGGAATCATGAAAAGTAAGGAATACAAGATTAAGAAAATTTATGAACTATGTAAAAATGTAGGTGTGGGGTGAGACACCAATCTTAAAATGTGTGGCTGAAAAAAAAGGAGGGCACTATTGTGTAGCACTCGAAGGCACTCTACGGTATAGGTGTGTGCTTATGGGAAAAAGAACTCAAACGGTACACTCTATTAACATAAAGAAACAGGTGGCTAGGTGGCTCAGTTGGTTGAGCATCTATGGCTCAAGTCACGGTCTCATGGTTTGTGAGACTGTGGGATCGGGCTTGCTGCTGTCAGCCCAGAGCCTGTTTCAGATCCTATCTCCCTCTCTCTGTCCCTCCCCTGCTCATGGCTCTCTCAAAAATAAACATTAAAAAAAATAAATGAAACAGTTTAAAAAAAGAAAAGAATCATCTTCACCTATAAAGGATAGTGTATTTATTCACATCACACTAAAATATAGGAACTTAAGGTATCATAGCATAGAATATGAAAGGATCTTTAATGATCACCTACTGTAACCTCACCTTACCTATCCTGACAAAAGGCCCAGGGATGGGAAGGGCTTTGCCCAAGGTCACATAAAGAGATGTGGCTAAGTGGGGCACCTGGGTGGCTCAGCCGGTTAAGTGTCTGACTCTTGGTTTCAGCTCAGGTCATGAACTTGGGTTGGTGAGTTCAAGCCCCGCATCGGGCTCTGTGCTGACAGTGTGGAACCTGTTTGGAATTCTTTCTCCCCCACCCCCACCCCAGCCCTTCCTCCCTCCCTCCCTCTCTCTCTCTCTCAAATAAACCTTAAGAAAAAAAAAAAAGAGATGTGGTTGAGTTTAGAACAAGATTTCTCATCTGCTAGATTAGTTCATTCCATTATATTAAGCTGCTCTGCATACACAGAGTGCATTTTTAAAACAATATTTTCTTCCTCCACTCAGTGAACCTGCATATGATGAAATCTGATGGGACATAATAGTTCATACAAGTCACATTCATTCATTCATGTAACAGCTATTCATAAAGTTGCTTCTCTTGCCAGGTGCCACAGAGACATAATGGATGAGAGAGAGAGAGTTCTTGACTTCCCTGAAGTTACAGACTACACTAATGATTAATGAACAAAACATGTATTTGAGATAGGTCACTGATTTATAGTGAAACATTAATTTCCAGCCCTTAGTCAAGCCCCTGATGAACAGAATGTGTAATATTTTATGTTCGTTTGCATTGGCCAATAGGCATTTTAGACTGAGCTCTTCTAAGTACTTATAAAATACATATCCACACATAGAATTATAGACAGTGAGAGCTGGATACCTCTTGTCCAAATTCTTCATTCTACAAATAGGAAACTGAAGTACCAGGATGTTAAGAGACTTGCTCAAGGTCACCCAAGCTAGCAAGTGGCAGGGCCACAACTAGAATCTGTGTCTCTTTTGAGTTCCAGCTAAGGACTTAGCCACTAGGAAGACAGTATCTTCGTAAGAGAAGATATGATGGTTATTCTCCTTAATATACAAGAGGAGAAAATCATACAGAGAGAAATTAACGGATGTGCTCGAAGTCTTATAAAACTAAAATATGACTGAGTTAAGGGCACTGTACCACTGATGCTGGTTTTTAAATATATCCATCTCTTGATTTACGTAGTGTTTAGTTTCCCCAAAAGTAAAAGCTTTAAAAAACTGTAAATAAAAAATACGATCCTAAGAATTAAAGAAAAAGCTAGTAAAGTTTTAAAAAGTCAGGCCTTGGGGCGCCTGGGTGGCGCAGTCGGTTAAGCGTCCGACTTCAGCCAGGTCACGATCTCGCGGTCCGTGAGTTCGAGCCCCGCATCAGGCTCTGGGCTGATGGTTCAGAGCCTGGAGCCTGTTTCCGATTCTGTGTCTCCCTCTCTCTCTGCCCCTCCCCCGTTCATGCTCTGTCTCTCTCTCCCAAAAATAAATAAACGTTAAAAAATTAAAAAAAAGTAAAAAAATAAAAAAATAAAAAGTCAGGCCTTCCCCCACCGCCCCCCCCTTTTTTTAATCTTACTACATTACTACAAACAGTAAGTAAATATTGTTTAAATGTTTAAATACTGTTTAAAATGCTGTTTATGTATTGGAAGCTACGTAAGTAGTGTAGTGAGCTGGTCTAGGAGATGAGAAACCTCATTCTAAGTTCAGTCATATGTCTTTAAGTGACCTTGGGCAAGGCCCAAAGGCCTTGGTCCTATGAAGGAAAGAGAAGCTGACAAAAAGGCCCCTGACCTATGCTGTGTCCTCAGTGACAGAGCAATACGAAACAGAAGTCCAGTGGGCTCCCTTACCTGGCGCCAGCAGTCGCCTCCGCACTGTGCCCTGGTTCTCTGGCCCTGCATGGGAACGATCAGGGCTTGGGGCATCCTGAGGGTCCATGGCAGGTGGCTCCTGTGCATCTCCAGGTCCGCTGCTCACTTCCTCAGGGAGGGCTGCAGAGTCGCTTTGTAAGAGCACATCATCTCTTCCCACCTTGTCACTTGGAGAACAGCTGAGTTCTGGATCCAAGGGTTTTTCACCTGGACTTTCTGAATCAGGGAGTTGATGGCCTTGCTCTTCATTCTGAAAGCTCTGGTTGTTCTCATGTTCTGTTTTATCCTTTGGATAGTTTCCATAATTTGTTTCATCTGAATCTTCTGATTGATCACCTGCGTCTGCACTTCCTGGACCTATATTTTCTACCTCTTGGTGGACTTTGTTAAGACCACAGACAGGGTCTGGGGTCTGAGCTTCTTCAGTGGTACTTGCTGTGACTATGGTCTCCTGTGCCTGAGAACTTACTGATGGGTCATTTTTCAAATCCTCTTGAGAGGCTATTGAGATAAAAATTTATAATTTTAATTGAAAATAACATCCCTATTTTTTTGTATTTTAACAAGGTCCCTAACTGAATAATAAGTAAAATGTATATAGATTTTTATGGTTAGCAAGGCACTCTTCCTAAACATTATTTCTCTTGATTTCCACTAAAGGTAAGACAAATTTATTATGTGTTAATAAATCTAACAAATAATACTAATGTAAAACTATTTTGAATAACAGAACCAATTTTTGTGTATTAAACACATCCTCTTCCCTGATGAAATAATGTATCTAGGCAATAATCATCAGTAGCAACTAAAACCATTATGCAAAAGGCTTATGAGAAGTTTTATAATGGATGAACCAGACTCACAACTGCTGAACCAGCTGATCAATCTTTAACATCACAAAAACAGGGAAAACCAGACATCATTAACCTCCCAATTCAATGCAGTAGGAAGTACACTATACCATGTATAGTACTCTTTTTTTTTTTAATTTAAAAAAAAAAATTTTTTTTTTCAATGTTTATTTATTTTTGGGACAGAGAGAGACAGAGCATGAAGGGGGGAGGGGCAGAGAGAGAGGGAGACACAGAATCGGAAACAGGCTCCAGGCTCTGAGCCATTAGCCCAGAGCCTGACGCGGGGCTCGAACTCACGGACCGTGAGATCGTGACCTGGCTGAAGTCGGACGCTTAACCGACTGTGCCACCCAGGCGCCCCTTAATTTTTTTTTTAATGTTTATTTTTGAGAGAGAGACAGACAGACTGTGAGTGGGGGAGGGGCAGGGAGAGAGGGAGACAGATCGGAAGCAGGCTCCGGGCTCTGAGCCATCAGCACAGAGCCCTAAGCGGGGCTCAAACTCACAGACCGCGAGATCATGACCTGAGCCGAAGTCAGACGCTCCACCGACTGAGCCACCCGGGGCGCCCCTCAGGTATAGTATTCTTGCCAAACAAATGAACTGATATATGATCAAGATTCTAGAGCTACCTACCAGTTTCCATGAAATACAGGGATAGAAGAATATATTAAATCATGCCTCAGGACGTAATTGGTAAAACCCAGGATGGGAAAATTCAAAGGGACAAAAGACTTCTGTTACTTTAATAACAGCAAGAGACAAAAATAAATGGCAAGAAAAGAAGAAACGGAGGGGTGCCCTACTGATTAAGAGAAATGAAAGAGACCAAATGCACCAATCAAAGGCAATGTGTGACCTGTTTGCATCTAGTGGCAAACAATTATTGAAAAAGTATTTATGAGTTAATCAGGAAAATTTGAATGCCAGATATTCCTTCTTACTAAGGAATTACTGGTCATCCTTTAAGTACAATATATTGTGATGATTTTTTAAAGCATCCTTTTAGAGGTAAGTATTCACATATTCATGGCTAAAATTACACGATGTCAACAACTTGCCTCAAGAATATGGGTGATAAAGGAGAGTGAGAAACTACAGATGAAACAATATGTTGGCAGCAGATGGAGCCATTTGATGGGAACATGGGATTCATTTCATCTCTCTTTCTCTACTCTTATGTATGTGTGGTATTTTTTATAGTAAAGCCTAAAAAAAAAAAAAAGCAACCTAAAAGATAAATCAATCAAATACAGAGAGTGGCCCATTAAAAAGAAAAAAAAAAAAAACAAAAAACCAGCTGTGGAGAAAAAAAAAAAAAATAAGGAAAAAAAAAAAAAAAAAAAAAAAAAAGATGTTGAGACAACTGGAGAAGTGTACATACTGATTAAATTTGTGATAATATTAAGGAACAATTATTAATATATTTTCCAGGTATGATGCTATTTTAGTTACTTTAAAAAATCTATCTTTAAGAGATATAAACTAAATGATATAATGCCTTGGATTCGTATTTAAATATTCCATGGCAGGCAACAAGATAAACATTATACAGGTTATAACTGAAATGTAGATGATGAGGGGGCCCTGGGTGGCTCAGTCGGTTGAGTGTCCGACTTCGGCTCAGGTCACGATCTCGAGGTTGATGAGTTCAAGCCCCATCTTGGGCTCTGTGCTGACAGCTCAGAACCTGCAGCCTGCTTGGGATTCTGTGTCTCTCTCTCTCTGTCCCTCTCTGGCTTGCACTCTGTCTCTCTCTCTCTCACAAAAAATTGAATTAATATAAACGTAAAAAAATATTAAAAAAAATTAGATGTTGAAATAACTATATTATACACCTGAAACTAATTATTACACTGTAAATTATTAACTGGTATAAATGAACTGGAATTTAAATAGACTTAAAAAAAGGAACTAAATGTTGAGTGCATGGGAATTCATTATAGTATTCTACTTTTATATATTTTAAAATATCCTCAATAAAAGGTCTAAGTAAATATGCCCTTCTCTTCTGAAATATCTACTTCATAATTTGCCTGTTTGATAGCTCTTACATATATATACAAGCAGGATGAATAAACAGATGGCACATCTGTTTTCTTGATTTAAAAAAAAGAATACAGCTCTAAAAACTGGTCTGCCATCCCCTTCTAAGATGCATGCATTTTTCTAACACTATGGGTTCCTACTACTGGAGTCTCTAAAACATGAACCTTCCTTGTAATTCAGGTCTGATGTTATGGTAGACTTCAGCAAATAAAAAAGAATCATCATCATAACAAATTAATCCACTAAGCTAACTTCTTTACTTCCAAACTTCAGGTTTCAGTCACCTGAGATCTTAGTACAGGTCTAGATTCCTACAGCATGAACCTGCTGTACAGACTAGTCTTACCCTCTGCAGGATCCCTAAGTCCTCTGTCGGCCATGTTTGTGTTCTAGCTCTTCAGACTTTGGGATACTTTTTGTTAATGTCTGTTTTTTCTTGTGAAGATGTCTTGTTTTCTTCTTGTCCCAAGTCCCAACAGACTCATGCTTCCCGTGGACCCAGGAAACAAGGCATATATAGTGACTAAAATAAAATGAAAAGAATTAAATGACTTTTTATTCATACATGGGAGAAATGCCGATTTCAGCTTCATTTATTCAATCTGTTTACTCTGAGTAGTAGCTCCTCTTCGAAACTTTTCTGGTGAAGAAGAAATGTTTTCTGGTTTTAGTGAGGATCACCAAATCCTTAACTACAAGTAGAAAAAAAAGTTTCAGATTATTAACCTTGCATGGATGCCATAATCTCTTAATATGTTCCATTGTGGTGAAAGGATCAGAAAGGCCAAGTGGCCAGAATCTTAAAGAGAAGTTCTTTGAAAATAGAATGAAGAGTAATTCTAAGAGTAGAAATTTAAGTCACTGCTCAGTTAATCACTGCAGGTTTCCTTTACGTCTTCAGTTTCTGCCCCATATCAATCTCTCAGCCTATTAGCTTTCACTTATCATTATTAAGTAACAATGCACAGGGAGTACCTACAAACTAAGGTGGCTGCCTTGGTGTCAGGTGTAGGAAATAAACACGGGAGTTATGTCACTGACTTTTTAGTGGTTTTCTCGCAGTATTCTTTTTAGATCGCTTTATACAATGCCTTTCTGCGCAGTGCTCAAAGACGACTCACGTAGAAGTTACTATGAACTATATACAAAAGGAATCAAAATCAGAGGCAACTCATAATAAAATGTTCTATCATTTTATAGTTGAATCATTTTTTGTCAGGAACAATACTTTCCTTATCTGTAAAAGTGACTAAGGACTGCTATGAGGACTAAATATAAAAATATATGTGAAAAAGAGGTTTAGAAAGTGTTACATTGATAGCCTAGTTGCAAGGCTACCCAACTAACTTTATGTCTTTTTCACAGCACTCTTTTGTAAAATTTAATTTTACAAAATAACATTTTAATTCCACATGTATGGTATTAGCCTAGTGTAGAGTAAGAACTCCCTATTTTAATTAAAAATAATATGAATAAATAAATGGATCCATGAATGTATAGAGTGGTACCAATTATAAACTTGAAGGGAAGGGAGGAGTTAGAGGCAGGCCTCCTTTCTGCTGGTGTGAACATTTAGGAACACGTCTAAGATTTGGAGAGTTCCTTGTCATCCTTTTATCTTCTTCAATCGCCTGAGACTGGGCTTCCAGCTCTCCTTTTCACATTACCATCATATGCTGCAATGAGGGTTTCTCTCCTATCCTAGTTCATGAAAGAAAATAAAAGGTCCTCAGTCTTTTTCAGATTTCTTAAGACAATTTTTTCCTGCCAGCCGAAACCGAGAAAACAACGGGTAAAACTTTCCTATGCACCAGGACAAAAACTTTAGAAAGCAAACAGGCTATCACACAATAACTATAAGGTATCTCAAAATAAAAATTAAAAGGTACCTGGTAAAAAAACCTAACAACATATATATATATATGCAAGAACTTTATAGAGTGGGGTGAGTTTTATGCTATGTAAATTATACCTCAATAAAAATGTACTAAAAAAAAAAACTTTAGGAAGAAAAGCATAAAACTTTATTAAAGGACATAAAAAAGACCTAAGTAGAGAAATATATTAAGTGCATAGACAGTAAGACTCTAAATCAATAATGTCAATTCTCTCCAAACTAATCTACGGATTCATTGTAATTTAAAACAAAATCTTAAGACAAGTTTTTGATTGTTGTTTTGTTTCTTACAGAATGGACAAGCTGACCCTAAAATTCACAAAGAGCAGTAAAGGATTAGGAAGTGTTAAGGTAATTCCGAAGGAGGGGGGCTGGCTATCTTTATCAGATATATCAAGACTTCTTATAAACCTATAGGAAATAAGAACAATAAGGGCATTGGTGCAAGAACAGACAAAGAGAATATACAGAATATAGAGCCAGGAAATACATGCATACACACATAAAGGAAATTGGCTAAGTGACAAAAGAGAAAGAACGCATTAATGAGTAGTTTGAGGACAAGTGACAACTCAAATGGGAAAAAAAGTTAAGATTTCTACATACCACCTGACACAAAAGTAATTTCAGATTAAAGACCTAAGTATAAAGAGCAAAACTTTGAATTTTCAGAAGAAAATACCAAATATCTTTATAACCTCAAGGTTTTCTTAAACAAGATATAAAATACACAAGCCATAAAGGGAAAATCTGACAAATGTGATCACATTTTTAAAATGTTAATTTCTATACAAATCATCAAAATCAAAGTTAAAACATAAATTCACTGACCAGAAAAATACCAGCCAACACATAAAATCAGCAAGGGATTAATATCCAGAATACATAGACTCCCCCAAATCAGTAAGAGACAGATAATGCTATGAAAAAATAAATGGGGAAAAGAGGTGAACAAACTGTTAAATGAAGAGTCTAATGAATCAATAAGAGTGGTTAAGGAAATGCAAAATAAATTAACAATGACATACAATACCATTTTACAAGTACCGACTGGCAAACAAGTCGGGCAACACCAGGTGTTGGTGAGGATATGGATACACAGAGACTTTTAAACCCTATTGGCAATGAGGTAAACGGCTATTCAATTCTGGAGAGCAATATGGCAATTATCTGGTAAAGACAAGACACGCAGATTCTACAAACAGGCAATTGCACTTTTAGACACATGCAGTAGACAAACTCTCCCTCAAGTGCCCACTGATATTTGTGGCAGCATTGTTTAAAATGAGGGAAAAAATGAGACCACCTAAATGTCCATGAATAAGGAAGAGGATTAAAATAAAAAAAAAACTGCGGCATATTCTTACAATGTAACATTATATATGGCAATTAAACCAATGAATTACCTATCTCAAAAATTTGTAAAAGTGCAGTATTGTAACTTTTACATACAAGTTAAGAAACAAACTTATACTATATAGAGTGATTCAAAAGAAGAACAAATGGCATAAATATGAACTGATACAAGCCACGACATGGATATATCTTAAGAAATGTGAATGAAAAAAGACTGACACATAGGAGTATCTGCCAAATGATTCCATTTATATGAAGTCCTAAAATAGGCAAATGGTTATTTATCGTAGTCTATAGTGACAGAAAACATAGAAGTGGTTACTGGGGGAAGGAGTACTCACTGGAAAAGGGCATGAGGAAAGCTTCTGGGTTTAGTAAAGTGTTTCGTATCTTTATTAAGGTAGTTAACGTTTGTCATCGAAATTAAAATTTGTACATTTTATTGCATGTAGGATACCCTCAATTAATTTGGTTTCCAACAAACAGAACTGAACGCTTTCAAAAATGTATTACCTGCTAACTAGGATGCAGCCAATAAACACTCTGCAAAACGAACCATTACAGGGATTTCTCTAATCTTAAAACTGCTCAGTAAATACCTTTCTTGTCACAAGGCACACGTTCCTGTAGCCCATTTCATTTAGGCCCTTTGTAACAAACATATCACACTGTTCATAGCTGAAATGGTATTCCCTCAATGCTACAAGAAGTGGTACAAACACAGGGGTTCTTGACACATCCTCACAAGAAGTCACATGGTGGGAGATCTGGAGACCAATATTCCAGAGCCAGGTCAACTTTTTGAGCATTATCCAATCCATGCCATGAAATGTGTACATTAAGAAACTCTGGACTGCATAATGGAAGTGAGGCAGAGCCTCATCCTGATGGAAAATGGGGATGTTGGAGATTTTGCAGCTGTGGGAAAAACCATTCCATCATTGTGTCCATGATTATACCATCATTTCCATTTGATGGATCTTTGGCAAAAAGGAACTGATGAAGACCTGTGTGCTTCACGTGGCACAAAAGATTTACTTTCAGTGAATCCCTGAAAAGTTCCATTGTAAAATGTTGTTTTTCAATGTCCCACATATGTGGAGGTTATGATCCATTTTTCCACTTTTTGCACTTCCCTGTGACCCTGAAATCTGCAGCAATACTTGTATCAATTTGCGTTAACAGTCTCAATGTGGGCTTGCAACAGGTTAAACAGATTAGTCTCCATTTATGGAAAATGCTCCAGATGGTAGGCTGAGGGATGCCTTCCTTAATTTCCACATCCTGGGACTTTTATAAACAAGGACACGAATTTGCCTCACTGCTTCCTCTGCAGAGGTGGCTGCCTTGTGTTCTTTTAAGATGTATCCTTTCTGTTCCATCTTATTGCACCAATGGTAATGGTGACTGCTGGGTATGTATTCATTGTCTGGTAACACATGACCTTTGCACTGCAGCAACAAACAACCAACTTCAGCAGACTCCGACATACAAAATTAAGTGTCGAAGAGAAACTCTACAAATTGGTGCACATCACATTTATGTATAAATGTTACTGTTACTGAATAATAAAATTTTGAAAGCAGTCAATTCTTTTATTGTTCTGTACACTGCTTAAACAGATATAAAATAATTAAACACATGAACAGAAAGGATACACATAAACTTCCATTTGGTGCTTGCTTCTGCTGAGGGAAGGGCAGGAATAGGAGAAGGACAAGAATGGGTCTCAACTGTGTCAACTGTATCTTGAAAAAACAAAACAAAACAATGGAGGCAAATGTGGCAAAATGTTAACGTATTTTAGATCTGAGTACCTAGTGAGTGTTATTTTCTGGATTTTTCTGTATGTTCGATGTAGTTAATACTTTTGTTAAATGAGTAATAAAATGGATCAGCTCTGTGAGGAAAAAAATCAAAAGGCAAAGCCTGTAATGGTAACTCTTTGAGCTCACAAGCAATGAATTTGTTACAGAGGTATACTTCAATGACAGCCTCCCATGCACTTTGTCATAACCAGTTGAAAGGAGACAGGACAAGAAAAAGCTGCCGTTGAGAAGAAAATCAGGGCTGGGAGAGCAGCAAGACCTCACCCAACCTCTATTCATCCTGTAACCTCTATGGGAACCAGTGAGGGGAGGGGACGGAGACCTAGAGACCTGGGGAAGAAGGAAGAGGCAAGTACCAGGAAGCACTGGCATCTGCAACACTAAGTGGTAAAAGGGGGCCCCCCCCCCCCCCCGCCCCAGAAGGAGGGAGAGAGAATATGAATTAGAAGCCTAGCAGCCAAGATACAAGAGTATCAGTCAGTCAATCTAGGATGGTAATTTAGACATAAATGCCATCATGACAAATGTATGGTAGTCCGGGCCCAATAAGTATATGTACCTTTTTCTGCCTTTAAACACTTTTATTTTAATGAATCCTGTCATTTTAGGCTCTAGGGATAAAAATCAGGTTCTCTTGGCCCTCAAGTAATATATACTTCTGCCATGGCTACAACATATGAAACATCTACAACAAAAATATATAGCTAACATTTATTGAGCGTCTTCTTTATGCCGAGCAGCATCCAAAGCATTTCATGTATTAATTCATTTAATCTTCACAACAGTCTTATGATGTATGGATTAATAGTCTTATTACTATTTTACAGACAAGGAAATGGACATACAGAGAGGTTAAGAACCTTACCCAAGAACACACAACTAGTAAAGGCAGAGTCAGGATTTGAACTCAATCTGACAGTGGGACCCAAGCTTTTAACCGTGACACTAAAAAAAAAAACTTGTAGTGAACATACTGCAAAGTACCCTGAATCTAGGTCTGAATTGTGACTCTAGCACAGATGACCTGGGTGATTCTGCACATATCCTTCAAATTTTCTCAAACTGCTTATTTTAGTGTTGTGGAAAGTCTCAGGTGATAGAACAAATCACACAGCAATTACATCCACCACAATTATGACCGTAAACTGGCCTAAAAAATGTAACAAGGACTTCCTTGAGAGCATCCATCCCCGTAGGCTTCTTAATCTTTATACCTAACACCACTGGACTCAACTACAACGTCAACCTCAGTACCAAGATCAAGGGAGTCCTTCATTGGAAGGGACTTAAAAAGTTTTTGGTAATTCAGGATTGAGCTCTAACAATTGGATTTAATCCCAGTTCTAAAATTAAGACTCTATCCTTATCCCTACACTTCTGAGTTCTACCTGTTCTCCTATACTTTTTCTAGTCCTAAAGACGTACTATGTGCCATATGATTGGCATATATTATCACATTCAACCCCAGAACACTATGAGGTAGGTTATTACTGCACTATTTGACAGATGAAGAAACTGAAGAGAGAGGTTAAAATGCCCAAAGTCATTTAACAGTGCCAGAATTCGAAGATGAACACAGGTCAACTGGCTGCAAAGGCCAGTTTTTCCTCTGTAATAAGCAATTTTAAAGTTGTGTTAAGATTCCATGGAGAATCAAGGGCTGTCAAAGACTGAAGAAACGGAAGGGCATATGGCTCATCTCACTCTTACAGATATATGTAGCATGCTGATTGCCACATACTCCGGATTCCACGCAATTCTTTCATGCCTTCCTGCCTGCCTGGGCTTCCTTCTCCTATCACTTAGAGATCTTAACTCAGTCACCCACAACCCAAGATACCCTCCTCTTCAGTAGATATTTCTTTCCCAGGCTACCCCAGCATGTTTCTTTTAACTTTCCACTCCTAAGTCTGCCATCAAATAACAGGAAGTACTCATAAAAGTCATTTTTAAAATGGCCACCATTATATATAAGTAGCAGTATCAACTCTGCCACAGTATGGAAGTAGATTAATTCGGCTCACATAATCTAAAATGTTGGATAACCCTCTAGATCATTTGTCTTGAGAATTAATTTTAGAACATATTTGTACTTCGAGAAAAATGTGACTGACTTATAACCAGAAATATCAACAGCAACCTTTAGTCTGACACGAAACCTCTTTAAATGTCACTAGCAAAATACAATAATTATCACTACCATGCAGTATTGGGAGTACTCAGTTTCCTTCCTTTTAAAGCCAGATAACTAAACACCACAGAGGTGCTGCCACTGTAATTCTCAAAGTATCCATACAGCACCTGCATAAGAATCTCCTGCAGCACTATTTATAAATGCAGATTCCTGGGCCCCAAGAGCAACCTAAGGAATCAAAATTTCTGTGAGATCAAGAAATGTGCATATCTTCACAAGCTCATCTAGGTATTAGTCTGAAAATCAACAGTACATATCCATTTCATTTTTTTCTACTATTTAAAGGAGACATTAGTTAAAACCATCTTTGGTTAAAACATTTTGCCGATACTTAAAATTGCACATATGTAAAGTGTTTGTCAGTATGTGTTTGAAAACATTTAGGCGACAATAATATTGATCAAAAGCAATACCTCTAAATAAAACTTCACTTTTTAGAAAGAGCTTTAGGATAGTGAAGGGAGTTATTAACCAAGGGTTAATGATAAACTAACTAGTCTTCACTCAATATAGCAGTCCACACACTTTATTCAGCAATGTAACAAGAGAGAAGTTCCATTTTGATAGACATAAGGCAGATACAGGGTAGATCTCCAGGGTACATCCTTTATACAGAATAACAACTTCAGGTTGCACAACATGTGGTAGGCATTTGTTGCATACCAATAGCCATTCCTCGCTTATCCCTTCCTAAAAGAGCCCTGATTTTATTAGGGGACACAATATATCTTACCCAGGCATTGCTCACCCCATTCCCCTTTGCCAGGCCTCTCAGGCTCTCTTGTGAACCAGTACCTTCTAATGAGATTTAAGATGAAAATCTGCAAGGGACTTTGGAGAAATATTTTTTTCCCCAAATAAAAAAAAAACTTGAAAGGAAAAAGCATTCTGTATCCTACTTCCGGCCTTTGATTGGGAATGAAATGTCTGTAACAGCAACAGCCACACTGTACTCACTGGGGAAACAACTATAAGGACAAAAAGCTTCCATAAGGATCCCAGGGGGGAAGAACAGAAAGAGCCTGGGACCTTACGAACATTGTTGAGCCGCTACACAAGCACTGAATTATCTAGTATCTCAAGAGGGATTTTACAATTGTTCAGTGGCCTCTGAGATGTTTTCAACAGATTTTTCTACGTTTCTCCTATACTGTGGTTCCATGATTCTCATAAACAAGTGAAGACCAGAATGTGGTCAATGTCCAGCAAAACATTCTTAGTTCTGAGAGAGATGCTTCCCCTAGACTGTTCATAGTATCTATGGAGTCAAGCTTGATACCGCCTTTCATCATCTATCTCATATCATAGTATAAGTACTTTTCCATTTCCAGGGGAAGACATTCTAAGTTCAGTCACCACAAAGACAGGATAGTCTTTGCTTATGCAGAGCCAAGTGAATATAGATAATGGTATTTCTGCACGTTTTTGTATAACCTATGTAAGTGTTACCACGGGTTAATGTATAAGAGATGGAATTTAGAACAATGTAGTTTCTTATTAAAATATCTAGCTGTTTTACTGGAATAATCTACAATCCAGCTATTAGGGATGCTTTCCCACAAAAGTTATCACGAGAAGTATCATTATGGTACATACAGTATAGGGCCTCTCCTCCAGGACTACCCTGTCATATGTCCACAATAAGACTGTGGAGCTTTCTAGGAGGGGTAAGCGAATTCCAAAACATAGGGAACATGGATTAGACTGGTTCTAGATGAACGGTCTGGCTGGAATACTGACTAAATTCATGCTGAACAAAATATGTGTAGACCACGGGAGCAGATCCAACAATTTAATAAGCAGGTCCCCAAGGTAGTGACAGTCTATATCATATTTAGGAAGGAGTCTTTTTTCCATCTTCCTTGGGCTACGAGTACAAAACTCTAGAGTCTCCATGATTTTGAATGTTTAAGAAGTTATTTGTTTTGGCCAAGTTTTTTGTTCAAGGTTTTATCTGTTCTGGTCAAGATTAACTGCAATGCAGGGTTAAAACCAGCTACTCTAGAGTCATGGATCCTTTTTCTAACCAGTGGAGGACCCAGAAGAAATGGGTGGCAAGCTTTTTCAAAGGTCCATCTGGTAAGATTTTGGGGAGCCCACTCAAGTGGGAAAGACCAAGGAAGAACAAGACTTCTATTAGCAGGGTTATCAGGGTAACACTCAGGGCAATAATCAGCTCTGTTAATACGGTCTAAGAATACTTGGTAACATTCATTTTCAACAAGTTCAGTCTGGTACAACCAATGGCCTAGTTCTAAACTAGGGAACCACTGTTGTCCACAGTCAGGGCAATGTGAATTATCTGAGAACATCTGGGCCTAGAAAAACAACACAGAAAGCAATGTAACAGTAAGAGGCAACAATGACACAGATACCCAAATAACCAGTCCTATTACAGGTCTGGTTTAGCAATTTCTCAGTCTGAAAATACTTGGCAACCAGAGTTAAATTTGGCTTGCACCTCCGTGCAATTCTTCAAGATTTCGTTGTCTGTTTTTCACTCAATTGCAACTCAGTCTCTGAACCCAGGGACCGATTTCGTCTATAATGTTGTCAGTCGCTTATTAGCAGCACAGATCTCAGAATAGTTCCTTGAAATCCCAGCTTCTCAAGAAAAGATGGGGCTCTAGTCTAAATTAGTTATTTCTCCTTGTGTGTTATCAGCTGGTGGTATCATGCAGAGGCACTTGGCTTACTCTGCTTTGCTGGTAAATTATTACGTCTGCTTGGTGAAACAGAGGAGCTGACAGGTCCAATGGGTCTTTTGTGGGCGCTGGCACTTGTTGTTGTAACACAGGTACCCAAGTCTTAACGCCTTGGCACTTTACAGTGATGGAGGGGGGTCAGGAAAACCTGGTAGAGTCCTCTTGAGCGTGGATCCAATGAAGTCTTTCTTGGGAGGACCTTAATCAGGACACAGAGAAGTAGCTGATGTTGAGTTGGTTGGAGGGTCTGGAAATGCTTCACATACCTGTAAATGATAAAACTTCAGACGACTCATATGGGCTTTGAGTTGCTCACAATATTATTAGAAACATGCATTTGGAAATCATTTGAGCCAGTCAAGGTGGATGAGAATTGTCTTGTGGGTTTCTCCATGACAATTTTATATGGGTTCAAACCAATGTATCTGTTGGGAGTTATGCTTATTTTGGGCACTAGGAAGGGTTTTGGTTCATTTAAGATTTGTATTAGCTTAGTATTCTTAGGACTAGATTTCTTTTTGCTAACTCCTTTTGCATTTTAGTAATAATAAAGTCTGTATAATCATGTTTAATCTGGTAAAACTTTGAGATTTCTTGTGTATCTCTTCTGTGAAATGGGTGACATATATGATATTCCTGTAATGTGTGGGATAACATTAACAATGGTGACAGCCTTTCTACAAAAGACTTCAATCTATCCAGGAAAATGCTTACAAAGTCATCAGGAAATATCATTAAAAGCTAACTATAGGAAGTTGGAGGCAATCCTTCTGAAGACTGAAAAAGAAACCACGAGGGACAGGTTTTATTACCCACATCTATCTTTATAGGTTTATGCGCATTATAATGTTTAATAAGGCAAGTCAGGTATAGTCTTGAGCAATAGTCCTGAGCAATTCTTGGAAAATATTTAGAAAATAAGTTGGAATTTATAGATACTATCATTTTTATACTCCTTCATGACACTGAATGCAACAAATAAATAAGGTCGGGTACTAGGATGTATGGAACAACTGCATAGCCATCTAGAAAGTACTATGTGCCAGAGTACAATATATACCTTGTTTTTCTGCAGTGTTTTGTGAGTTCTGAGGCTTGATCCTGTGAGAGCAGTAAGAGACACAGGGAAAGGTGTGAGTGCTAAGACTATATAAAGATTTGGCCTGAAAAGCAGAGGAGTGAAAGCCTTAGTTGTGGTTTGGCCGAAGCATCTTCCTTACAGACTATCAACGGTAGCTGTGATACTCAGATTTTAAAATGGCAAGTTTAAAAGGTAACTGAAGAGTTTCTGACAGTGCTGCAATACAGGGCTCCTATTCTGATGGGAGCCCCAGATGAGGTGAGAAAGTCAGTAAATATACTGATGTACTTTTTGAGGTTAGGTAACAATGCATGGGTGCGGGCTACCAATTCAGCTCCTCATTCGAAGTGAACAACAGAAGGGACGCAGGGATCCTGACTTAACAACCTTTATGGTGACAACACTGAACACCTGAGGGTCCACTGACAAGAGCACCAGAGTAAGTTTCAGTTATTGAATTGGGAAACCTTGCAGGTCTAGTACATGGAACAAATGAATAAAGCCACACAATCGTGGGGCTCAACATAAAAGTCACTAGTAGAGTTATATGGCTAAGTCTAACACTGAAAAGATAAGAAATTGTGGATTTTTGGCACGAAACGGGAATATGCAATTGAAAGCACAAGACAGTATTCCACATCCACCAGACTGGCAAAAATCAACAAGTCTGACAATGGGGACTGCACACTCTCGGTAAAACCACCCCTCCCCCAGGACTCCATGTCTCCACTGGCAGTGTCAAGAGCCAGACCTAAAGCTCCAAGTACTCAAAATAAACCCACCCTTCCCCCAACCTTCATTTCTCAACTTCAAGAGTCCACAAAGCACTAGAGACCCAAGTATTCCTGATTTCAAGAACTCTAGTTTTCCTCATGTTTCAGACAAGACAGCCCCTCCTCTGATCCTCTAAACCACTATGGGCCAAGAGTCAAAAAGGGACCCCAAAGCACTAAGTGCTCAGAGTAAGATTACTTATCACCAGCCTCTTCCCTCATTCCTAAGCCTTACCACTGATAGGTGAAGAGGGCCTCCTGAATTGCTCCTGGCAAGATTCTCAAACTCCACTCCCACCCCCCACCCACAGCTTCACTGACATTATCAGCTTGAAAGCATCAGGCCCAACCAAGCTCATCATACCTGTATCTCTGTTTATGCTGACCACTAAATAAAGCCCAGGGCCTCGGAGTGGTACTTCATCCCCTGAGTCTCGAATCCCCATATAGATCCAAGAGCAGCCGAGATAACGTCCCCTCTCCTTGCTTTGTTGTTTCCATTTTGATATAGTAAACATTTTAGCCATTTGTCTGTACTGAAACATAAAATCCCTGAGAATAGGGCTTTTTGGCTTTTTATTTACCCAAGTAAATAAGGTTGTATGGAACAACTGCACAGCCACCTACAAAGTACTATGTGTCAGAGAAGTACTCATGTTTATGTGCCCAATAAACAAATGGTAAATACAAATAACTTGAATCCTTACACTCTAACAATAGGAGCATAAATTAGTACAACCACTTTTGGAATTAATTTGGCATTATCTAATAAGGCTGAAGGTGTGCATTTCCTAGAACTCTGTAATTCCACTCTTAGGTATATAACCCAGAAAATTTGCACATCTGCATTTGAAAACATGAATGTAAATATTCACGGTAGTACTGCATGTAACAGCCAAACAGCCAAAATGACAATGAACGGTAAAATGGATAAACAAATCGAGGTAGGTATATCTTGTTTTATTGCACTTTCCTTTACTGTGCCTCTCACATACTGCATTTCTTAAAAATTGAAGGTTTGCAGCAACCCTGCATCAAGCAAGTCTATCACTATCATTTTTCCAACAGCATTTGCTCACTTCATGTCTCTGTGTCACATTTTGGAAATCCTCACAATATTTCAAACTTTCTCATTATTATCATATGTGTAACAGTGATCTGTGATCAGTGATCTTTTATGTTACCACTGTAAGTGTTTCGAGGTGCCAGAAACCACACCCATGTAAGACACTGAACTTAATAAATGTTGTGTGTGTTCTGACTGCTTCATTGACTGGCTGTTTCCCTATCTCCCTTCCTCTCCTCAGGCCTCCCTATTCCCTAAGACACAACAATATTGAAATTAGGCCAATTAATAATCATACAATGATCCCTAAATGTTCAAGTGAGAGGAAGAGTTGCACATCTCTCATTTAAATCAAAAGCTAGAAATAAGTAAGCTCACTGAGAAAGGCATGTAGAAAGCTGAGACAGGCTGAAAATCAGGCCTCTTGCACCAAACAGCAGAGTTGTGAAAGTGAAGAAAGTTCTGGAAGAAAATGAAAAATGCTGCTCCAGTGAACACACAAGTGCTATGAAAGTGAAACAGCCTTACTGCTGATACGGAGACAGTCTGAGTGCTCTGGATAGAAGATCAAACCAGCCACAACATTCCCTCCAGCCAAAGCCCAGTCCAGAGCAAAATCCTCACTGTCTAATTCTATGCAGGCTGAGAGAGGTGAGGAAGCTGCACGAGGAAAGTCTGAAGCTAGCAGAGGTTGGCTCAAGAGGTTTAAGGAAAGAGGCCGTCTCCGCAAGATCAAAGTGCAACGTGAAGCAGCGGGTGCTGGTGTAGGTGCTGCAGTAAGTGAACCCGAAGATCCAGCTAACTTACTTAATGAAGGTGGTCACACTAACAACAGGTTTGCAATGTAGATTAAAACAGCCTTCTATTGGAAGAAGATGCCATCTGTGACTTGCACAGCTAGAGAGGAAATATCAATGCCTGGCTTCAAACCTTCAAAGGACAGGCTGACTCTCTTGTTAGGGACTAATGCAGCTGGTAACTTGAAGTTGAAGCAAAAGGCTTCTTTTTCCCCCATTCCAAAAATCCTAGGGCCCTTAAGAATTATGCTAGCTACTCTGTCTTTCCTATATAAATGGAACAAAGTCTGGATGACAGCACATCTGTTTACAATACGGCTTACTGAATATTTTAAGCCCGCTGTTGAGACCTACTGCTCAAAGAGATTTCTTTCAAAATATTACTGGTCATTAACGATGCACCTGGTCACCCAAGAGCTCTGAGGAATATGTACAATGAGATTAACGTTACTTTCATGCTTGCTAACACAATGTCAATTCTGCAGTCCATGAATCAAGGAGTAACTTAGACTTTCAAGTCTTATTATTATTTTTTTTTCAAGTCTTTTTATTTCAAAAGTATGTTTTGTAAGGCCATGGCTGCCACAGAGAATGATTCCTCTGATGGATCTGGGCAAAGTAAAATGAAAACCTTCTGGAAATGATTCACCATTTTAGATGCTATTAACAACATTCCTGATTGATGAGAAGAGGCCAAAATATCAACATTAACAGGATTCTGGAAGTGGGTCCCAATCCTCACAGATGACTGAAAGTTCAAGACTTCAGTGGAGAAGGTAACTGTAGATGTGGTAGAAAACAGCAAGAGAACTAGAATTAGGAGTAAAGCCTGAAGATGTGAGTGAACTGCTGTAATTTCATAATAAAACTTTAATGGATGAAGGAGTTGCTTCTTATGGATGAGCAAAGCAATCCATAGAGATGCTTTCTTGAGATGCAATCTACTCCTGCGAAGATTGTTGAAATGACAACAAAAGATATAGAATATTACATAAACTTTGCTGATAAAGCAGTGGCCCAGTTTAAGAGGATTCACTACAGTGCTGAAAAGAAGTTCTAGTGTGGGTAACATGCTACCAAACAGCATGACATGCTACCAAGAAATCATTCATGAAAGGAAGAATCAATGGATGCATCAACCTTCACTGTTGTTTTTTAAGAAATTGCCATAGCCATCCCAACTTTGAGTAACCACCACCCTGATCAGTCAGCAGCCATCAACATCAAGGTAAGACCCTCCTGGCACTTGTTGGGATGAGCACTAGGTGTTGTATGTAAGCCAATTTGACAATCAATTATATTAAAAAAATAAAGGTAAGACCCTCCACCAGCAAAATGATTATGACTCACTAAAAGCTCAAATAATGGTTAGCATTTTTTAGCAATAAAGGTATGTACACTTAAAGAAAACATAATGCTATTGCATCATTAACGTACTACGGTATAAACATAACTTTTATATGCACTGGAACCAAAAATCTGATTTGACTTACATTATTGAGATATATGCTTTACTGCAGTGGTAGGTAAAAAATCTTCACTAGTCTCCAAAGTATGCCTGTATTACATACATATACACACAGATGAAACTCAAGAATATTAACCTAAAAAAACTGAAAGTAGTAGAACCCTCCCACACACAAACTTATACATTTTCATTTACATCAAGTTTCAATATATTATTTAGGAATAAATATTCAATAAAGCTAAAAAGAAAACAACAAGCACAAGGAGAATTGTTACTTTTGATGGGAGAGAAAAGGGGATGGGATTGGCAAGGGTATACAGAACATTTCAAATATTGTCACAAATATTTTTTTAACTCTTTGGAGGCACAAGGTTCATTGTATCGTAAAACCTAATTGCTTACAGAATCTCTATTCAATGTTATAATTTTTAAAAAGATTAGAGTGGAAATACTAATGGGCTAGAAAAAGAGACTAATAGGCAGAACCAAAATTTCACATTGTGGACCAGAAGAGCGCAGCAGTTACTTTGCCCAGAGGGTGGCTAATATACTGGGGACCAAAAAAAGCCTTACAGAAGGATACAGATCTTAGTTTTTCTTATAAAATTGTAAACAACTCTCTCTTCACAGAAATGAGACCTACCTAATACTGATATGGAAAACAAAGTTGACCTAGGCATACTCCCATAAAGACATGCATCGTTTTGCAGGGACATTATTTCATATGGTGCTTTTGTACTAAATTAGAAAAAGGAACCCTTCTTCTAAGTAAGTTGTAGCCCAGAGAACCTCACTTGGCCAGGTATTCAATAGTAATCCTCTGTAAGATAATAATGCTTACTAACAATAACTAACGCCGAGTGCCATTGTCTCTTCTGAGCATTTTACGTGTATTAACTCATGTAATCCTTAGAATAATCAATTTTATGGTAAGGAAACAGAGAGGTTGAGCAACTTGCAAAGGTCACACAGGTCACTGCAGAAAAATAAGTATTTGAATCCAGGAAGACTGGTTCCACAGCCTGTACTCCTAGCTACTATAAGACACAGCCTTTCTGAAGTAGGAACAGTTAAGCTTTAAGAAGCCTCTTCATACATATGAGCTGTTTGCTGCTCTTCAACAGTGTGTATATACTGAGGTAGGGGTGGAGAAAATCACCTTATCGCAATTTTCCACTTTCACACAGTAAGATCTAGGGTACGTTTAGGGGGTCCTGCATCCACTGAAATTACATACAAAATGTTTTATGTACACATGTGTTTTTTTCCTAGAAAGAGGTATTTTTAGACTCCCAAAGGAATCTGACGTAGTTCAAAACCATTACGTGTTAATGGTTCCCAATCATTTTACTACCAAATGCAATTTTTATTCCTAGCACACCCTTCCTCAGATCTCATTTTGGAAGGATGTCTAAACAATCAGCATTCCTGTAATAATTTCATTTTCTCATTTTTATTAATTAGACATCTGGGGCTTCTGGGTGGCTCAGTCGGTTAAGTGTCTGATTTCAGCTCAGGTCATGGTCTCACAGTTCCGTTGTAGTTCTGTGGTGGGTTGGGTTCTGTGGTGACAGCTCAGCACCTGGAGCCTGCTTCGGATTCTGTCTCCCTCTCTTTTTGCCCCTTGCCTGCTCACACTCTCTCTCTCTCTCTCAAAAATAAAACATTAAAAAAATTTATTAGACATCTGCCAATGTCAATCTGCCAATCAGAACTTCTAACAAAGAAAGAAGATAGTGTTACTGGCCCTGGTTAAGAAATTTTCAGTATTTTAAATTACAGATAAATAGTCAAAATTCCTCTATCATCAAGTTGGAAAGATTTAGATATTCTGGATTTGTTTCCTTCCTCAATTCCATTATTAGCTTAAGTTAAAAGTAGCTGATTTAAAGTAAATATGATTACTATTAGGCTTGTAGAAATACTGAAAATACCTTGAGAACCACCATTAATTACTCTGATTATTAAACGTAATTTTTTAAGTTCCTGAGGAAAACAACCATGTACTAGGCCCAAAGCCACGAACTATGGATACATAGAGAAAATCTTACAGGACTTCTATGTGTCCAGGGAATCCAGAAAGGAAACCATACTTTGGGTAAAGGCTAAATGCCTTCAGATAGATATAAAAAGATTGCATGTAGAGTTCCTAGGAAATTCTGGAAGGCCCACAGAAAAAGCAAGGTTTTCAAACAAATCTTTTAACCAACAACAGTTTTAAAAGCCAAAGTTTAAAGAGTTTCTCCACTGCATAAATGTCATACAAATGAAAAACACAAATCAGGTTTTTTGGTAAGAACTAAAGTAAATTTATAATTCTTCCTGAAACTTTATTAGAAGAAAATTTAGAAAACAGCACTTTAACTGAAAAATGAAAATGCAACTCTAATCCACTGAAATGTATATCTACTAATAATGGCAGCTTAATACATACTAATTACCTTCATTAAATATTTTGATTATATTTTATTCTTCACTATTTCCTGAATAGATGTTAGGAAGCAAGCTCAAATCTGCCTTTGACAGATAAGAATTGTCTCATTCTTTTTATCATATGATAATCTAAGTCTCAGACTGAGTCAGGATTGGGGTGACTTCTCCAGGAAAACATATCCCTCAGACTACAGCCTTAGCTAACTCTCCACATGATACATAAAATCAAAAGACAGAAACACAAGGGCACCTGGGTGGCCCGTCGGTTAAGTGTCCGACTTTGGCTCAGGGCATGATCTCAAGGTTCGTGGGTTTGGGCCCTGTGTCGGGTTCTGTGCTGACAGCTCAGAGTCTAGAGCCTACTTCAGACTGTCTCCCTAGCTCTCTGCCCCTCCCCCACTCATGCTCAGGATGTCTCTCTCTCTCAAAAATAAACATTAAAAAAAACCCAAAAAATGTAAATGCTTTAAACCCTGAATTCCTATTTTGAATATTTTTTCCCTGGAATATTATATTCTAAGGCTAACCAATAATCAAAAATGTCTATTTTTTATAGAAGACAATATCTCTGATACATTTCACACACAAACTCAAATCTTTTGAGTTTCATATTTTGTAACTAGTTTAGAATTTAGATGACAGGAGATTAAGGAGTATGGGCATAAAAAGGAACTTCTTTTTAAGTTCACATAATCTAAACTAATTCTGTTCAAAATTTATTATGAAAATAAATGCTCCTTAAAGAAGTCTTCAGATTGTTTTGTGAGGAACGAGCTCTAATCTGGCAGTCTTGAGATCAGTAGAGAAGACATATGGATGACAATTTCAGTGCTACCTACCACATACACTGTTTCCTCTTTTGAAGAACACACAGGCCAACAAAAAAAAATTCGATCCTGAGTTAGAAACAGCTGCAGAGTGTTCTCCTCTTACCCCAGGAACTGACAGATAAAACAGGTGTATGTATGGATTGCTAGCATACCTTAAAGGGGAACAACTGCTTTAGGCATTTATTGGTACATTTCAACTGACCTTGCCCTAATGGACCAAAAGCCATCCTTCAAATTGTTACAGTTTCAATTTCAAACACCAGCAGTCAAACCTTTAAGGTTAACATGAGTCATTCAATAGTGAGACTCAGTGCCAAGCTTAGGTATTTCTATACTTATACCAGCTATTTGTCTGTATTTCAAACTAAATTTCTAAGGCTTTCTAAGTCTTGCCCACTCCTCTGTACCCTATTTGTTGTCATAATATGTTAGTATTATTTTCACAATTTCCCACAACTTCCCAGTATTTCTATTAATTGGTACTTTCACATATTTGAAAGGGAATTTGAAAAAGTACTAAAGAAAGGAAAAAAAAGTACTCCAATTACTTCCTTAGGTAACTGTTTCTTAAATAAGGACTAAATGCCTGGAACAGTTCAAATATCATACATATTTTCTGAGTAAAGAAACTTCCTTTCCTTCTTATCCTTTTTACCCTTCTTAGTCCCTCCCAACTCCCCTGACTTGTAGTTCAGATTTGGGTGGACTAAGTACAGGCAGTAAGCAAAGCACAAAGGATCAAAGAGTTTGCTAATATTTGGGTACACTAATGGATTCCCAGTTTTAGCTCAACTCCGCTAATCACCTTTACTATCTACACTAAGTCAACACATTTGTATTAAACTTTTTATTTTGAATACATTTTATTTTTTTAAAGAGGTGTAAGTAATCTCTACACCCAACATGGAGCCTGAACTCATAACCCCAAGATCAAGAGTCACATGCTCTAATGACTGAGCCAGCCAGGCACCCTAATGATATATATTTTTTAAGATTTTATTTTTAAATAATCTCTATATCCAATGTGGGGCTCAAACTCACAACTCCAAGATCAACAGTTGTACACTCTACCAACTGACAGACAGCTAAGCACCCCCTGAACGAATTTTAAACTTACAGAAAAGTTGCAAAAATATTGCAGAGTTCTCTTACATCCTTTATCTAGTTTCTCCCAAAGTCAACATCTCATAAAATTGAAGTACAATTATAAAAACCAAGAATCATTGGTTTTTATCAGCTAAACTACAGACTGTTCAAATTTCACCAGTTTCTCTATTAATGTTGTTTTTCTGTTCCAGGTACAACCTGGGATCTCATATTGCATTTAATTGTTGGTTCTCCTGCGTCTCCAAACTGAGACAGTTCCTCAATCTGTAATTTATAGTTTCTTGTCTTTCGTGACCTTTTAGTCTTTGTGACCTTGACACTTTTTTGAAAAGTAATGGTCACTTATTCTGTCTGATGATCCTCAATTTGGGTTTATATAATGTTTTTGCATTCATTTTGTTGCTCCAACTTTGGCCATTAGGAGCTCCTTCAAGTTGGCTCCTGTGTGCCTTCAACCAGGACCCTCAACTTTTTTGATCATTTCCTGAATTTCAAGCACTACAAGATGTTCCAGGCTCCCTGTCCCAGCCTTGGAGTCAACTATGTCTCCAAAAACCCTAGTTCTTTTTATCAAAAGATAGTGTTCAAAAACCAGTTTCACTTCAAGCCAACAATTTGGACAGCCACCACTAGTATTTGTTTCCTTACTAAACTTATTAACTGGAAATCATCAGTGTCATGTTGGAGCATGTTAGAAATGCACATTTTTGGGCCCCACCCCAGACCTACTTAAACCAGAATCTCTGAGAGGCTGGTGCAGGAGTTTGTGTTTTAAGAGGTTCACCAGATCATTCTAATGTTCCACCACAGAGTCTGAGAAACACCGCTTTAAAGAATAGTTTTCCGGCACTATAAACCCTATGTTTATCTCTAATAAAAAAAGTTTACTCTTAATAATTCATCTTGTATATACTTTCATTGATACAATTAATAAAACTATAGGTGAATGCCTCTTCTGTTCAGGCACTCAACACTTCCCTATTCTTCATCATTTTCCTATAAAAACTGTTTTTAATGTGGTCACAGTAGTTACAAATACTGTTACTTTTATATACAGAGAAATTGTAGGTCAGCCTCCAGGATCAATTCCTGTCTACATAAAGGACCTAAAATCCACACACTGAAGCTGCAAAAATAAACCCCTTGCAGCACTCTCCTCTGAACTAAGACTGCCTAGGCCTGACCGACTGCTCCGGTACCTGGCTTGAACTCTTCTCTATGCCTTTGTTTTCTTAACCACAAAAAGGAGTAACACTACCTAGAAGAAAGAGGCACTGTAAGAGTTAACGAGCAGCATTTGCCATAATGAGGGCACACAAGAAGCCCTCAAAAACTATTAAATAAAAGAGTCACTAGAGGTTTTTATTAATTATTTTAATATTTATTTTTGAGACACACACACACACACACACACACACACAGCACAAGTGAGCAGGGCAGGGGAAGAGAAGGAGACACAGAATCCAAAGTAGCAGGCTCCAGGCTCTGAGGTATCACCATAGAAGCCGGTGTGGGGTTGTAATTCACGGATCAGGAGATCGTGACCTGAGCTGAAGTTGGACACCTAATCAACTGAGCCACCCAGGTGCCTAGAGATTGTATTTTTTGAAATGAGGAGAGCAAATGGAAACCGTGTTAAAAGAAAATTATGCTGTTTCTTCACTAGATCAGAATAAAGGCAGACACAGACAGCTTTATTTACAGAACTAAAACAAAACTCTCCGAAGTTAACCAATCTTTTAAATTTGACTTTCTGCAAAAAAGGTTATTACATTCACATTACACATGCCCACGATCAAGGGCTAAACGAGAGGGTGTGTGTGTGTGTGTGTGTGATCTTTTGAAAAAAAAATTTTTTTTTCCAACGTTTATTTATTTTTGGGACAGAGAGAGACAGAGCATGCACGGGCGAGGGGCAGAGAGAGAGGGAGACACAGAATCGGAAACAGGCTCCAAGCTCTGAGCCATCAGCCCAGAGCCCGACGTGGGGCTCGAACTCACGGACCGCGAGATCGTGACCTGGCTGAAGTCGGACGCTTAACCGACTGCGCCACCCAGGCGCCCCTTGAAAAAATTTTTTAATGTTTATTCATTTTCGAGAGACAGACCGTGAGCAGGGGAGAGGCAGAGAAAGAGCAAGACACAGAATATGAAGCAGGCTCCAGGCTCTGAGCTGTCAACAGAGACCCATGAGGGACTTGAACTCATGAACCAGGGATCATGACCTGAGCCGGACAGATGCTTAACCCACTGAACCACCCAGGCGCCCCACAATTTAATCTTTTGAAGTATTACAATTATAGGTGGATTTTCTTCCTATTTTGATTACCAAAATCATGGTGTTAGAAAAGAGGAAAAAGCCCAATTTCCCATCTGCTGGGTCCTTAAACTATCCCATTTAATACTCCAAATAACCCTATGAATCTGTAACTTTGCAGACAAGGAAAGGCGATCAGAGCAATACAGTAACCTGCCCAAGTCACACAGAGACAGAACAGGAATTCAAACACAGCTCTCACTCCAAATTCTATACTTATAACCAATGTTGGGGACACTGTTCTTTATTCACAAAATGCTTGATTTGCTGTACAAAACTTGTAATAAAGTATAGTCACTCTATGGAATTATCTCTTGTGGGACACAATAGTAGTCATAAGATGTAGAATACTAATTAAATTTTAACACAATTAAAACTCTAAATGCGAAATGAGTAACAGCAGAAGCAGATAGGGAGTCTCTGAGCAAACTTCCCCTTAGGAAATTCAAGAGGCATTTCAGAGAAACGTAGATTTCCATGGTATAGTTTAAAATAACTTCTTAGGCAAAAACAAATTATATACAAGACACAACACCTTATTAAAATACTCAATAATCCTCAAATATTATTAACTAAGTTCATAAGTTACTCTATTCATGAGTTATAGGAGCTCTCAGGCTTGTATTATCTCTATGCTAGTAAGAAAAACAAATGAAATAGAGCTTAAATGAGTCATTCATGGTTATGTGATAAACCAGCAACAAAACTGGTAATCAAGTTGTGGACTCTGCCTTCAGCATAATAAACATTACTGAGAAGAGGTGCTCACTTAAAAGTTTCCATAGCAAATGTCAGATTTTCAAGCCATTCTAATCCATACAGACTCCTGAGATTTTTAGTTCTTCTATCATGAAATTCCTTTTCTCATTAAATGATTTTCCACTGACCATTTATATGCTAATCATGTGCTTAAAAAATAAAACTGGTAAATATGGATAGATTCCATGGCCCTAATTCTTAAAAAAAAAAAAAAAGACAAAGATTTCTCATACAGATCTAAAATAAAATGTTTTAAAGTCTAAAAACCGGTAAAACTAAAAGTGGTATATAGAATCAGATTAAGATAACTCATTCCTGTAACCGTGTATAAAGTCTAACAAGCACTACTGATAAAGTAGAGAATACTACACACTTTCTTCTTTTTCCTCTCACTCTCTGCCCCACTTTTTTAGGGAGTACTATACACTTTCTTGAAGAAAGAAAAGAGTAAACTTTCTCAAGAGGTATGAAATACAACTGAGAATACGTACATAATACATAAACAAATGAGTAATTGTAGCGTCTAACTAAACTTCAACCTTGGCCCTTTTTAGCACCATTAAGGCTAAAATAGGTGGGGCGCGGAGGTGGCACTACTTTATAAGCATTGAGATTACGTAGGATGAGATCCTGCTAATAAGCACGCAGGTAAAGGGAGTAATCACCACCCACAGCTGTAGTCAGATATCCCGTTTACATTTTGAGCCTTATAGAAATTCTGCTTCTCGTCTCAAAGTCCAACTCAAACATTTATTCCCACCTTAATCTGTTTAACGTTTACAAGACTCTGCTTCTCTTCTTTTACTACCAAAAAAAAAAAAAAAAAAAATACGCCCCCAACCTTCCCCGTTTAAGGTTTTTGCTGTAGGGAGGTGGGGGCGGGGAGGGATCGTTTTGGAAAAATCTTTTTAAAGAAGCTTTCAGATCAAATATTAACACATGTAAAAGTTGTATATACGTTTTACTTACTTACAAATTCTAGCAGGGTCTTAAATCGTCGACTGTCAACGTCTGGAGAGCCCTTCGGTGTTGTTTTTGCCCCACAACGCCGGGCTGCACCCCACCTCGGACGCGGAGGATCAGAACGTCGTCCCGGTCCCAGTCCACGTGACGAAGACCTTCGTGGGGAGGGGAGGGGAAGGACGCACGGAATGCTGGGACTGGTAGTCGGCCCGCCCCTCCTCCTCCCCAGTCTGCACGCCCCTCTCTCCACTCCCCACCCGCTGGCCAATGCCAGGGTGAGAGGCGTGGCGAATGCGCACCACAGAACCGCCTGGGACCATACCCTTGCAATCCTACAGGAAAGCGCGCATCTCTGCAAGACACCGGGGAACAACCCATGGAACCAGTACTGTGAGGGCACTACCCAATAATGCCCAGTACCAGTTAGACGTGGCTTGGAACTTGGCCTCTACCTTTACAAGGTGAGTGTCCTCAAACGAGTTGCTTAATCTAACCCTCAGTCTGCTCCTGTCAAACGGGGACAAGGCTACTTACAAACCTCATTTGTCCGTAAACATGCTAATGTACCTAACGGTACCTGCTAAGTTATAGTAATAAATGATGAAAAATAGCTATTATTTTGGTCAATCCCATAAACGTGCAGTTTGAGAGATGGCAAGGAATTTAGCGAAGAACACACGATTGGTTAGGGGCAAATAAGTCTAAAACTCCTGTACCTGACGTACACTAACTCAAAATAACACATTAGAAACCTACTCTCCTAAAGCTCAGTTTCCCTTTCCTCTTTTTTTTTCTGTAACACTTCTGACCAAAACACTATTTTACTTTGATTTTTATCTGACCCCCGTGGAATATAAACTCCAAGGCAGGGAGGGTTGTCTTTGGTCTACTCTTTCACTACCATATCCCCAGTACCTAGAAGAGGGATTGTGTAGCACAGTTCAGAAGATAAATATTTATTCGATTAATGATTCTTTATGTGGTGGTGATTTTTGGTGCCTTCATTTCTCAATCATTCTCTTTCAGCAAAAGTCACAGGATTCCTAAATACTGTTTAATAATTGACTGCAATTTCTAAATCAATAAAGAATAAGTGGAACAGTATTTACTATATCCCACTCATTTCATTGAATTTAACTTCACTTAATTTCAGTATAACACTTCCAGCTAGACATTTTCATTTGCAGTAACCGTCTAAAATACTTTCCATTTACTTGTGAGAATGGGAAATAAATGGAGTTGGCTACTATTTCTTGAACTTGCTTTAATATTTTAATTTTTTCCTTATTAGAAAAGAACAGTGTTGGGGCCCCTGGGTGGCTCAGTAGGTTAAGTGTCTGACTTCGGCTCAGGTCATGATCTCACAGTTCATGGGTTCAAGCCCCTCGTCGGGCTCTGTGTTGACAACTCAGAGCCTGGAGCCTGCTTCAGATTCTGTGTCTCCCTCTCTCTCTGCCCCTCCCCTGCTCATACTCGGTCTCTCTTCAAAAATAAATAAAATGTTAAAAAAAAAAAAGGAACAGTGTTGCCTTTCTGCTAAGATAACAGAATTTTTTTCCTATCTGACCAGATAGGTGATGATGCACAATGAATTGATAAATGCTTTCTAAGTAACTAGATTTCTGCTTACCCTAAAAACAAAAACAAACTTCATATACAAAAATTACATTATTTTAAAATAAACTGTGTCCTTTAAAATAGCTGCTTTAAGGGTGCTCGGGCAGCTCAGTCACTTAAGCGTCCAATTGGGTTCAGGTCATGATCTCACGGTTCATGGGTTCGAGCCTGCATTGGGCTCCAAGCTGCCAGCGCAGAGCCTGCTTGGAATTATAGCTCTCTTCCTCTCTGCCTCTTCCCAACTCACACTTTCTCTCTCTCAAAATAAATCCATAAACTTAAAAAAATAAAGAAAAGAGCTGTTTTAGAAATCCAGCGTCAACAACAGATTTCTAGACTCAGGCATAACAGCTAGGTATACAAATTGATGCCATTTAATCTGAATTATAATTTTTAATAGAGATCTTCCCTCATATATGGCAAATACCCTAAGGCTAAAGAATACACTCATTAATTTTTCATATATTTATCAAACATCTGTGTTGGTACAGAATAGATGTTTGATAAATATATGAATTAAATGAGTGTATTCTTTGTTATAATCATTTCTTCTCTAACCTGTCTTCTCTTTTGAGCCACTGAATTCCTCCACATCTCTCACGTTCCCAAAGTAATTGTTTAACAACCAGAGCTCATGCCCCCTCTTGGTAATGGTGACCCAGCAAACCCCTTCCACTACTGGCTATGAATCTACTGCCTCTAACGTCAAGTCTTTTGGGGCCACTCTTACAGTTTAGAAAACACCTACAGCAGAATATCTGGTTTCATAAGAGTTTAGCCTCACTTCACAGTTAGTGATGAAAGTTGGTATTTGTAAGATTGCTAGGAGTGGGAGACAATCCTAGACTATGCCAGGGCTAGGATTATGGATTATTATCTAGACCAAAGAGGGAAAACCCTAAGCAAATATATGTGTTAATGTTAAAGCTACCATGCCTCTGACTTTACTTAATGTTCTCATGATTTGTTTCTTTGGAAAGTGAAAGCCATTAGTTTCTTTCCTAAGCTTTTACAAGCATTTTAAAATTTCAAAACACCACCGTACTGATTATTCAACAGGTAGAACCTCTCATCTTCTCTGATTATTCAGCAACATGTAGAACCTCTTGTCCTTTGTTTTTAAATATGTCCCCAAACCTAAGTTTTAAAGTTTGTATCCAAAGTGTCTATGTAGAGACGATACTGGTAAATGTTTTAAAGATGTACTTAATATGCACTGATGTTCATAATATGAACTTTGTATATTAACACTATTAAAGTTTTATATCCTTTAAAAATTACATGAAAGAATTTTTACAATTATATGTTAATGAGCACTATAATAGGCACCTTATAGAGAAAGGGTTACTTAAATCGTGAATAAAAGCCAGGTATTACCAAGTATCAGTACTTTTCAGCATTTTATCAGAAAAGAATTAAGACTCACAAATTTTCCACATACAATACCACTTATCCCAAGCGGACAAAGGAGAACACTAGAGTTTTAATTTTCCCTTAAAAAGTTAAAAAAAAAAAAAGCAGCATCTCCTTTGATACTGTTCCTCCAGCTTCTTTGGCTATATTGTATATTGTAAACAGAACTAAACTACTGATCCTAACAGTCTAAAACCTAGGTGACTCTCTAAAGCATGTAACTATCTAGCCAAATGTATGGACAATTAGTGAAAATATAATACACCTGAGGCTTTCATTAAATTGAAATTTGTGCCCAGTTTAAGCAAACGAGTCACTGAAAAACGTTCTAAGGTGATTTAAAATACTTGAAATAAACATCTTCCAAAATTTCAGAATGACTCAGTAATTGGTTTCCAAAATTACAATTTCTTAAACCTACTCACTAAAATAAGTTCTAGAAAGTCTTCCAAGACAAGTGTATATGTTTGAGGGAACAATCTTTTCTCTCAATTATTGACTTTCTATATGTCTAAATTTGGCTAGTTACTGCAGGTTATCCACATCTGTAAATATGAAAAGTTGAAACAAACAGCTTTTATCATGCTTTCTTATTCAATAAACTAAACGCAAGAAACCCTAAATCAAAGTCAGTAGATCAAGTCATGCCCAGAATCAAAATAAGAATGGGCCATTAAGTTAAAATTACAGCGCTCTTATTTAATCAAAGTTATTATCAAACATCTACGTCCATAACACAGCACTAATAAGGTTTCCGAACAGTGCTGCTGGAATACAGCTTTAACACGAAAGCCAGGAATAAGACTGCATACATTCTGCAAATGGAAATCTACCCGAGCGTATACCTGCAAATACGACTTTGCACTCTCAACAGGTGACTTAAAATTTAAAACTGGCTGCCTTCACAAGGGGCTTAAAAACTAAGAAATTTCCAAGAAAAGATAGCCCTTGCAAAAGGATCTTTATATCATTACTCCAGTAATAAGTTTGGAAAGGCATGGCTAAGGTAGGCGTCGATCAAAAAGGTTCCAGGAAAACTGCGCAACAGCCTGGGGGCGAAGACCGAAACTTCTCCCCCCCCCCCCTCCACCCCCGACTTTCGCTCGGCCTTCCCCCAGAAACTCGGAACAGGGGGCCAGGACCGGCGTCTCCTGCGTGCGGGCAACAGTTGCCACGAGCAGCTGGGCTCAGGAAAGGCAATTTGCCCAGCCAGTTGTCCCTTCTCCGTCGTCCCCTCCCACCTTCCCCCAAGGCCAAGGACAGCGACGTCGTCCTCCCTCTTCTCCTCCTCTTTGGTGCCTTCAGCCAGGAGGCGGGAGTGACCCGCAGCAGCTGACCCAGCATAGGCACTGCCTCTCCCACAGCCCTCAGGACACACCATGGGCCCAGAGGCGGGTTTGCAGCACAGCAGCGACGACGCAGGCGGAGGCCCCGGCGACTCTCAACTGCCTCCCTGACCGCCGCGAGCACCGCCCGACACCCCGAAAAGTCGTCGCCACCCACGGCAGGAGAATCTAGGGACCCCAAATCCACCTTCGCGATCGACTCAAGCTACGTCAACAACTATGGCGGGCGACGGGAGGCGGGCGGAGCCGGGGAGGGAAGGATGGGGGCTATACGTCACACCCCGGCCCCCCTTGCGGGAGGGTAGGCGCCGGCTCGCCCCTCAAAATGGCGGCGGCAGTGACGCGCCTGCGTACGGAATTCCTTCGCCGTCGCGCCCCGGCCGGCGGGAAGTGAGGTTCTCGGAAGAGCCGCCAGAAGTGTACGGCGACTTCGAGCCCCGGGTAGCCAAGGAAAAGTCCCCGGCGAGAAGACGAGTCCCGCTAGAAGAGTTCCGGCCTGATTCTGAGAAAGAGGAAGTGAGAGAAAGCGCCTACTACCTTCGTTCTCGGCAGAGGAGGCAGCCGCGACTCCAGGAAGCCGAGGAGATGAAGACGCGAAGGACTACCCGTCTACAGCAGCAGCACTCACAGCAGCCTCTGCTAGAGCCGTCTCCGGTTACGACCAGGAGAGGGTTACGGGACTCTCATTCCTCTGAAGGTGAGACCGACGGAGGTAACAGTCTCCGCCGCGAGCCGGGGAGCGAGCGCAGGCGCGCGGGCGCGAGCGGTGTGTGCGCGTGTCGGGCGGGCGTAAGCTCCCGCCCAGCTCATCCCCGCCGGGGCTCCAGTGGCTCCGCGGCGCGGATAGACGGGCGCCCCCACGCGGGGTCCGCCCCGACCGCAGGCGGGCGAGAGGTGCAGGCGGCTGAGGGTTGGGTAGGCAGTCGTGCTGAGCGACCTGATCCGGGAGCTCTGCGCATCCCTGTGCGTCGAGCAGGGGCGTCCCGAATTGCCTTTATCTGCAGGCCGTCACGGAGGGTGGACGAGTTAGGTGGCAGGCGCGACATCAAAACACTTGGGACTCCCGTTTCACTTCAGTTTCCTCTGTCCTGCGGATGTTGCTACCAAAGCCACTTCCATTTCCTCCTTTAACTCTGAAAAGCCAGAAGTCCCTAGCTGAGAGTTATGGTTCTAATGTAACCTTCCAGTCTTTTTCCGACGCTACCCAGGTCAGGGGAGAGGGAAGGGAAATTTGGGGAGTGGGCGTTTCAAGGGATAGAGTGGTTGATGAATTGATTGAGACCCCTCCCAGGTACTTACACCGAGGTGGGCTAAGTCAGTTATCCTGAACGTTGAGCTGATCGCTCTGTCTCACGTGTGGTGATCTCTGCAAAAATTCGCCACTTGAGGTTCCTCAGTGTAACCTCATTGGTTAAGTAGCTTGACGAAACAGGATTCTTAGTTTTTATCTAAATGGGCCAAAAGGATGTTGACAAAGTGAGCGTATAGTTTTAGGTAAGTCACAGGTGAATCAACTCCCTTAAGCCATCCTCTCCCACCCACCTCCCTCTTCCCCTTCTAATCCTGAGTCACAGGTGAAGTTTTGTTTTAGCCCCACGTAAGGCACCTATGAGGTAAAAATCCGAGGGTTTGAATCACAATGGGATTACATAATTACCGGGTAAACCATTGATGGCCAGGAAAAGGAGGTGGATTTTCAGCTCAGAGCAGTCAGAGGCAGCACATACCTATTGACACCTGAAGTGCTGACACGTTTGAAGATGCGTTGATGTGGAAAACTTTATGTTAAAGTTGTGTAAGTTACTACTGGGTGTAGGTACTCAAGACAGTTTAGCTCATATATAGGTTAGTGTGTGCTTCTTTTAAGGTTAGAAACCTGAAGACAAAGATCCCATCATTGAAGTTAGGTTGTACCTCCTTCAGTATCTGAGGAATGCTTTGCACAAGTAGGCAATAAATGTTACATTATATGGACTCTGCCACAGAACCTGGTGCAGTGTTATCAACTTTTTTAACACATGAAGGATTTACCTCTATTTTAGTAAAAAAATCTATAAGGGTTTAAACATTTTTCACTCCTCTGCTTTCTCCCACATCATTTCTGAAACTGTAGCCCATCTTTTAAATTTCTAAAGTAGTAGACTTTTATAGTAAAGCATCAAAGGTAAATAATTTGTTTTTATATTGCCTCAAGAGTAGTTAGACCCAAATTCCTAAGTTTTGTTAGGCTTAATTACACATTGCTAAAGAAATGAATTATGTGCATTTTTGCTTTTATATTACTATTAAGGTGCATAATCTGTACCAGATCATATATTCTGAATTTTGACAGTTGTCATTTCTGTTCTTTAGAGGATGAACCATCTTCACAAACTATTTTAAGCCAAACAGTCTCAAAGAAAACTATCCAGAGAACACAAGAAATTCCAGGTAAGAAGAGTGATTTTATTTTTTGCCTTACCTGCTATCTTTTTCATTTCTTTTTTTTTAATGTACACACTATAGCCTGGTTCATCAAGGGTCCCAAATCATAACTTATTCAGAATTACAGTGAATCTTCTCTATAGTTTGTTGAGTTAAACCATATAGGTATATGTCAAGAAAAGATGGAATGGATACTTGAGTATTTACTAATTACGAGCCACTTTGGATATGGTAATTCATTCACATAACTCTGCAGGATAGATGTGCCCATTTTATAGGCGAGAAAACTGAAGCTCAGAGAAGCTAAGACCCTTCTCTATGTTTACATGATAATGTGACAGCCAAAATTGGCTCCAGATTTGTCTTCTTCAAAACCCTTTCATTTTCCCACATACCTCATTGTCACTCTCCTATGTAATAATTAGCCACTCAGTGAAATTCATTAAGTGTGGTGTGAGTGAATATGTCTCACTACCTTCCATTTAAAATGGATTAAGTGGGGGCACCTGGCTGGCTTAGTCAGTGAATCGTGTGACTCTCGATCTCAGGGTGGTGAGTTCAAGCCCTACATTGGGCATGGGGCCTACTTAAAATAAGAAACTAAAAATAAAATGGATTGAGTGATCTGTATAGTAAAATCATGGCATGATATGGTCAATATTTCATCAAATCTAAAATGTCATCAGTTGTAAGATCCACCATCGTTTTATGTACCACCTAGAAGGAAGAAATGCTGCCAGTTAAACTGTAACATCCCATAGATTGTATGATGCATCCCAATTTCAGAGATGTTAAAGACTTTTTTTTTAAAGTTTATTTATTTTGAGAGAGAGTGAGCGCATGTGAGAGGGGCAGAGAGAGAGGGAGTGAGAGAATCCCAAGCAGGCTTCACACTGTCAGCACAGAGGCCGATACGGGGCTCGAACTAATGAATCGTGACATGATGACCTGAGCCAAAACCAAGAGTCGGATGTTTAACGGACTGAGCCACCCAGGCACCCCGCCCCCCTCAGTTTCAGAGATGTTAAAGTGTAAAAACATTTGCATTTTATTATCAATGTAACATAGACTTAGGCTATGTTGACAGTCTACTTAAGTTTTAAAAGCTGTTAAAATTCTTTTGGAAGGCAAGGAAATGGATTTAGTTCAGTTGCTAATGCTTAGTTCCTTTGGTTTTTAGTTCCGTTTATTTTCAGTCTGCTGTTTTTGATATTAAGAAAGTCCCACAACAGTAAAACTCCTATCTTGACTTGTTTCCTTAGCCATTGCTTCTAATAAGATTATGCTTTATGATTTGACCTATTCTGTCCTCAATTTAGAATAAGGTACATCTAGTTCAAGTTTAGTTCTAAGTAAACACGCCCTTTATATTTAATTCCTTGAATTGCCTATGTTACTGGGTTAAGATTATAAACTATCTTAGAAAAATGCTTTGAGTAATAAATGCTATAGATTTTCCCAGCCATGTGGAAAAATCATATTCTTGAAATTTTATCATAGTATATTTATTTGCTTATCTCTTACACCTAGAGAAGCAAACTTTTCTAAAATTTAGAGTAAATGTATAAAAATTATGGTGTTAATTTAAGTAAATTGATAGAATGAAGACTGTTGAACACCAGCCTATAGACCATTATAAAACTGTTATATAATAAAATACCTTGAACAGTCTTTTGGAGTTCACATTAGGTCTATGTTTAAGGACCACTAACGAGGTACACAGCTGCATAATGTTGTGCAAAGCACACTGGATTTTGCTTGTGTTACCCACCCACCTTGAGACATGGGCCTTTATCCTATCATTTCCCCTGCCTAACCCGCAAGGCCACTGAGGAAATGATACAGTGCATGCATATTTTATACACAGTAAAACACAGGTACAAGGAGTCCCTCCCCCTCCCTGCCCCTTATGGCACTTTACAAGAGGTGTGAAGTTCATAAAGTTTTGCTTAAGCATTTCCTTTTCTCAGGAAGCTTATGTTATAATTAGAAGTGGAAAAGAAAAAACATTTCTCAGTATAGATGATAAATTGATGGAACCTATGCATAAATTACCTGGAATGTATCAGTAGTGTAGCGTGCATATAAGTAGAAATGAGGATATTTACATCTTTGGGAGATTTGAGATATTAAGAATTCAGTGGTACATTTATTTATTTCTTTATTTATAAAAGAGCTTTTTTTAAGTTTGTTTATTTTGAGGGAAAAAGTGAACAGGGGAAGGACAGACAGATGGAGGAGAATCCCAAGCAGGCTCCATGCTGACAGCATGGAGCCAGGCGTGGGGCTCGAGCTCACGAACGGTGAGATCATTACCTGAGCTGAAATCAGGAGTCGATGTTCAACCAACTTAGCCACCCAGGCGCCCCAAGAATTCAGTGGTACTTTTAAAAATCATCCTGCAAGGGCGCCTGGGTGGCTTGGTCGCTTAAGCGTCCGACTTTGGCTCAGGTCATGATCTCACGGTCCGTGAGTTCGAGTCCCGCGTCGGGCTCTGTGCTGACAGCTCAGAGCCTGGAGCCTGTTTCAGATTCTGTGTCTCCCTCTCTCTCTCTGCCCCTCCCCTGTTCATGCTCTGTCTCTCTCTGTCTCAAAAATAAGTAAACGTTAAAAAAAAAAAAAAATTAAAAAAAAATCATCCTGCATCTAGCACTTGGCATGCTTCAAGGAAAGAGTTTAGGGAATTATTGAACAAATGCTTATAATGTGTGTCTAGCGGAGGAATTATGTAAATAGTAGTCACTCTTTGATGGAGTACTACTTTAAGTAGGCCTTTCCCCTTATAGAATCATAGACTTTCTGTTTAACTTTCATGTTGAAAAATAGTGCTGTAATTGTATATAGGACCACTGGTGTGGACTGAGAGAAATCTATCCAAAGATACCCTTAAGAATAAAGACCAAAGCCGGGGCGCCTGGGTGGCGCAGTCGGTTAAGCGTCCGACTTCAGCCAGGTCACGATCTCGCGGTCCGTGAGTTCGAGCCCCGCGTCAGGCTCTGGGCTGATGGCTCAGAGCCTGGAGCCTGTTTCCGATGCTGTGTCTCCCTCTCTCTCTGCCCCTCCCCCGTTCATGCTCTGTCTCTCTCTGTCCCAAAAATAAAAAACAAAAACAAAAACAAAAACGTTGAAGAATAGACCAAAGCCAACGGGCCACCTTCTAAAACAACCTACTAAAGACAACTACATCATCTGCCTTCCTGTTTTTCTAAGCCATGAGAAATACTGATTAGTTTAGAACAGGGATACAGATTGAACTCTTATTGTTTGAAGTTCCAGAATTGAAATGTTTTCACATTAAAATAGTCATTGAGTTGTTCATTCAGTTCAGTCCATGTATGTATGTATGTATGTATGTATTTATTTATTTTAATGTTTATTCTTGAAAGAGAGGAAATTCTTGAGTGAGGGAGGAGCAGAGACAGAGAGGGAGATATAGAATCTGAAACAGGCTCCAGGCTCCAAGCTGTCAGCACAGAGCCTGATGCAGGGTTTGAACTCACAAACTGTGAGATCATGATCTGAGCCAAAGTTGGACACTTTTAACAGACTGAGTCACCCAGGTGCCCCAGTCCATGTATTCTTACATAACTGTTCTGTGGTCAGATTCATTCCTTTCTGGAAATCATGGAACTAATTTTACAATATAAAATTATATTGGGAGAACTTCATTTACTTTTCCTAAAGTTAAATAGGTATTTTTGTTCCAACAGTTGTGGTTTCTAGTTAAATAATCATAGATAATTATTTTTGAATATCTACCATTTTGTCATGAACATTTGATTCTCTGGCTGCTGAACATTTGATTTTTTTTGGAGTATTCATTCTCTAGATCTTTACTGAGTACCTACTTTATGCCAGTCCCCATGCTAGATGCTGGGGGTGCAGCGATGAGCAAAAGCAGACAAGGGAAGAAGATTGCTACAAAATAAGGGTACTTGCTCTTTTATTCTTTAATAATATCTCTCTTTGGTACTCTGTCTCCTTGAAGCATCTTCTCTAAGGATATGTACATAATAGAGCGTACAGGAAATACTTCTTTTTTTTTAATTTTTTTTTTTTAACGTTTATTTATTTTTGAGACAGAGACAGAGCATGAACGGGGGAGGGTCAGAGAGAGGGAGACACAGAATCTGAAACAGGCTCCAGGCTCTGAGCTGTCAGCACAGAGCCCGATGCGGGGCTCGAACTCACAGACCGCGAGATCATGACCTGAGCCAAAGTCGGCCGCTTAACTGACTGAGCCACCCAGGCGCCCCCAGAAAATACTTCTTAAAAGATAGGGGAAAAAAATAGTAATTGATGTCTATAGATTAAGTTGAGTTTTAGGTTTTAATTAAGCCTAATAAAGGTGAGAATGCAGAAGAGAAAAAGAGGAAAGTAGTTGTAATAATGGGATTATGAACATGTACAAAATTTATTTTAAAAGCTATTTTTATAAGTTTTAAATACCTGATGTTTGAAATACTAGCAACTGAGATAGATATTTCATAGAATCTTACAGCTGGAAGATTTACGGAATTCATCTACCCAAAGTCTCTATCAATGCAAGTATCCCTTTGTTAGCATTCATTCATATACTCCCTGATCATTTTCAGTGAGGTGAAAATCATTCCCTCACTATCTGTTCTGTTTTGGAGACAACATTAATAACTTAAGTAATTAAAAGCTAACTTTTCTCTTTCTGTGTGTTGATCTTAGTTCTGCCTTTTTGAGCTACAGAAGTTTAATTGCTTTTCTACATCTCTGTCTTTAAGATATATAGAAACATGTTCAATAAGTGTTTTTCGAACAAACAAGTGCCTGGCCCATTACAATATCTCTTCTGGATACTCTTTTTTTTAAATTTTTTTTTTAAATTTTTTTTAACGTTTATTTATTTTTGAGACAGAGAGAGACAGAGCAAGAACGGGGGAGGAGGGTCAGAGATTCTGGATACTCTTAATGGGGAAATTGCGTGAAGTCAGTTTTGTAAAAACAAACATAGGCAGTCAGTGTAATGGCGGGGACCAGTGATAACCAGTTCAGAATGTTTTTCACTGTTCTACAGCGCCAAACACAATGTTGTTGTTGTTGTTGTTTTTAAGTTTCATTTATTTTGAGAGAGAGAGCATGTGCACATGTGCAGGGGAGGGACAGAGAAAGGGAGAGAGAGAGAATCCCAAGCAGGCTTCACACTGTCAGTGCAGAGCCTCATGTGGTGCTCAAACTCACAAATCATGAGATCATGACCTGAGCCAAAATCAGGAGTCTAATGCTTAACCAACCAAGCCACTCAGGGGCTCCATGATGTTTTTTATAAAGACAAATGAAACAAACATAATATAATCCAAATTCAGATATATATTGGACTTTAGATGATGTTGTTTGATTTTTTTGAGAACACATCTTGGCTTTCTAGGTTAACATTTTATAGGATGGGATTGGCTTCCCCATTAGCCCTATACCATTGAACCATAGACAGTCTGAAACCCTGGCTAATGGTAACACTTTATTTAACTTAGAGTTTACATTTCCTGAACACACACACAGGGTTAAATAGTTGGAGGTACTATATTAACTCTCAGGAAGTTAACCCCTAAATTAAAGTATGCCATAAATAATCCATAATGAGGATAAGCCTCAAATGGAATAATTGAGTTGGTGCTACAGTACAAATTTGGTTCTCATATGAGAAATTTAGAAGAGTTTTATTTAGTATTCCTTTCTTATATAAATGTGATCTGCTGAGAAAAATTGCATATTTTTTCTATCATGTTCATAAATTTTTTATGGCAGGAAATTGGTAGTTCAGTTTTACATTCCCATACTTAAAATAATGAAGGGTTCAGAAAAACCTTTGTTGAATAAATAGATAATTGTATAATAAATGTAGTATGTTTGACATTTTATATATTTTTTAATGTTCTTTCTTCCTATATTAGTGCTGAGTGAAGATCCTGTAATCAGCCTGTGTAGACGCCCCCTAAGAAGCCCAAGACCTGGTAAGAGATTGTTTTGTCTGTTGGTTTAAATGTTTTATAAATATAGCTTTATTTTTAAATAGGTTAGTACATGTATTCATATGGTTAGAAATTTAAAAGTTATTATAAATACATGGTGAAAAATCTCCCTGTCCCTCTGTCCTTTACCCACCTAGCCTCCTCATTAGAGGGAACCAGTGTTTTCAGTTTCTTAGGTCTTTTTTTAGGGATATTTAATGGAGCTACAAAGAAATTCATGCATAAATGATATTTTCCTCCCTTTTATCACAAATGTTAGCCCAATAAACACTCTTTTCTGTACCTTCTTATTGTGTTTTTATTTTTACTTAATCTATTGAGACATCTTTCCATACATATGTGTATGTGTGTATATATGTGTGTGTGTATATATATATATATATATATATACACACACACATATATATAAAGGCCTTCCTCATTGTTTTTAAGAGGTTTCTATGATTCTTTTTGTTAGTATGATGATTTTAAACTAGGATCAGGGGCTTTTTATTCTTCCCAGCATAATGCTAATAAAAAAATCAAGACCGAGGCTTTATAGCTCAGTGCTATCAAATTTTTCTGCCTCACTTACATTTCTTTTTGATGAAAACCTCTAACAAGTATTGCCCTTAAGTTGATTTCATGACTGTGAGAGATAACCAATAAAGGCATCCAAGCAGTCTACTTCTGCTTCCTTGTCAGAGTTCATTAGCACATAAGAGTGCTTTATCATGGGAACTAAAGAAGAACCTTATTTATCTTCACATTAGGTTTCTACTTCTTGATCCTTCTCTTTAAGAAAGAATTAGGATGGTTTTTTTTTTTTTTTGATAGATAACTGTCGTTTTAAGTATTACAATGACAAAGATCTGTTAAGGTTTTGATGATGAACCTGTGGTAAAGGACCACATGATGCATTTCCTCTTAAGCTCTAATCATTTTCTTGCTATCTCTCTTGCAGATTCGGCATACAAAACAAATGGAAATACTAAAATGAGTGAATTAGGTTTGTTTATCTCTAATTCTTACAGGTTCTTTTCAAGGGTTCTGAGGATCTGAACACAGGAGTATACACAGTTGGTCACTGGCTTGAGAATATTTCTTTGTTCATTTTCTCAGCTTGTGGAACACTGTGCCTATGGCTATGACCTTTCTTATTGCCCTGATTCTTATTCTGTCTGAAATTACGTCTTTTGTTATTTAAGTTCATATAGGAACATGTAATACAAACACATTTTAATTTTTATTAGACTTTGTTAAATTCACATTTCTATGAGAAAAAGGAATATCAGCTTACCAATTCATAGTTTTTCTTGAGTTAGAAAGTGAATTAGAGATTCACTTTCCAGTGTTTGCTTTGGTGTGGGACATGAGATACCCAGATCCACAGCGTTAAGAGAACCTACATTGATTGTGGTTAGACTTAGTTTTAAGTTACAGTATTTTTCTAAATTTAGAGATGAGTCAAAACGAAGGAAACTTCCCCTTTTTTAAAAAAATAGCTGCAACTTTTTTAAAATTCATCTTTCAGTTAAACTCGAGTTGACTTCTTGGAGACTTCAGGATAGTGTCTGAAAGTGATCCTTACAGTATGCAGTTCATCATGTGTAAAAAAAATTTTTTAAGTCATAGTTTCTTAATTGGTAAAGAACTTGAAGTTGAAGTAATCCACTTTTACTCTTTATGCTAGAGTTAGAAATGATTTTTATAAGTACTTTATAGTGAGAAGTAACTTTTAAAGTGCTTTCCAGTTTAAAGAACATTTCTGTGGGATTAACAGAAAATGGCCTCCTCTGATTCTTTTTTATAGTAATGTTAGTACCTCTTAGAATATCAAAAATGACTGTTCATGGAGCTTGAATACTAGTAATATCCCCAGACTGTTCTTTATACTCCTTCCTGCTGCCCCACTCTGCCTCTGTTCTCAAAAGCATATTGGCATTGAATAATCTTAAAGGTACCACTCTTAAAGGTGTCTATGCTGTGGGTCAGCCTCTAGTTAAAATCTGACCTGCAATCCTGTTTTTGCACAGCCTGTGAGCTAAGAAAAGAGACCTTGTGTGTCTAGCAAAGCCTCAAATATGTTTACTATTTGACCCTTTATGGAAAAAGCTTACCGCTCCCTGGTTTATACCGGTGGCAGGAATAAAGACAGCAAATCACCCAAACAGTCATTTGTTTGTTCTAAGAGTAAATTCAGAGAGTTACATACTTGCCTCAACATAGATTTTTTTTTTTATAGCACTCCACCCTAGCCTGTACTGACAGCATAAGAAGACGGGAGACACATGGACTCTTGTGTTCTGTCTAGTCTTCTCTTTGAGAAAGCATCAGAGTCTCATTTGTGAAATCTTCATGTCTTTGTCCCCATACAAAATACAAAGTATGAGTTCCTTGAGTATCCTTCACTTCACTGCTCACACCAACACATTCAATAAGTCTCTAGGAATAGAAAACCTTATAGTACAGATATACCTGGAACTTTGTGTTTTCCTTTCAAACTGTAGCTGAGGAAAGGAAAGTGGTATAATTAGTGGTTTGTCTCTGCCTGAAGAGATGGTTGTATGTGATCTATTCTTACAACAAACACGTGCCCTAGGTCTTCTGAAAGTCCTTTTATTAGTTGGTTGAGATCATTGGAAAAGTGGTACCTCCTTAACAGCTCCTTTATTTATTGCCATTTGTCTACTAAATGCCACAGCCTTTATAATTTTGTTTTCCTTTTGGGCCCACTTTATTTGGGAGCCGGGTGGCGAGGGCTCTAGGCCTCCTGGGCCCATAGCAGTGCTCACTGGCGTGTGCCGTGTCACCCAGAGCAGCATACCGCTCCATGTTGTGGCCTGAGTACCACAGGCGGCTCACACCGCCAGAGAACAGGGGGCTGACGGTCCGTAGCTCCTTCGGCCACAGCTGGTTGAGGGCGACCCCCTTGGTCTAGGCCGTGAAGACGGCTTTCTCAGAGGTCTTGTGGGCCCGGTGAAATCGCATCCCTTTGTGGACCAGGTGTAGGCGAGGTCAGTGGCCAGTATGTCAGAACTAAGAGCCAGTGCCATGTTCTCACCGTGAATCTGGGGGACACCAGTTGGGGGAGTGGTGGGTCCTGGGGACCCTAGGTGGTGAAGCTGCCACCCCAGGCCCAAGGCTAAACACCCCCGCAACCCCACCAACCTTAGCCAGGATGTCCCCAGCTTTGGGAAGATCTACTGTGACCCAGCCTATTCTCTCTCTGTTTTGCCACAACTTTTATAATATTTTAACTTTTTTTTAATTGAAGGTATTATTACTCCAAATAAGAGTTGAATTTCTCAAAGCTTCTGCATAAGCATAGAGAAGAATAATACCTTTTTTAAAAAAAAAGTATTTTAACCTTCTACACGTAGAAGCCAAGAGGTTTAAAATAAAGGAAGATGAATGCAAAACAGGGAAATAAAATGAAAACTTCTCATGTGGTACTAAATGCTACTGATTCATCATCAGATTGTATTTAAATATTTATGCATTCTTTGTAGCTTGGGTTAAAAAGGTGAAAATGTAGAATGTTTAAAACCTTGCATGAAACCTCATTATTAAGCACTAATTTCACACTATTTTCTTGAGTTGTTAAGTCATGTTTTTTTTGTCATGGTATGAACAATTTTAGCAAAAGTCTTAAAGGTTTTTATTCTGTGATACAAAAGTCTATTCATTTATTAAACAAACATTTATTTTTAACCACCTTCTGTATGTATCAGTGACTGGCCTAAATGCTGGAACCATAAAAAGCCATGATAATTTTTTCCCCTAGCTCTTAGAGTACATGATAATGGAAAAAAAAAAGAAAAAAAAACAAGTTAGATAAATTAATGTTGTAAGTGTTAAAATGGTGGTATATGTATTTGATAGCCTAGAAGAGAAGTGCCTTATTCTGCAGGAGAGGTTGGGAAGGTTTCATGGAGGAAATGGCATTTAGGAGGACTTGAAATTCCTGACCTTCATGTACCAGAATGAAAACCACAGTTAAAAAGTCTATAGCCAAGACAACGAGTAGACTGATAACAATGATGATTATTGTCAAATGTATAGAACATGTAATTCATAAGATATTATTGGATTATGCATAAGGCACAATATGAGTAATAATATTGAAGACAGCCTTGTTTAACAAATTATTGTTCACCCTTTGAATACTATTGATATTGTTAGCAACATAAAATTCTTTTTTTTTTTTTTTCAACGTTTATTTATTTTTGGGACAGAGAGAGACAGAGCATGAACGGGGGAGGGGCAGAGAGAGAGGGAGACACAGAATCGGAAACAGGCTCCAGGCTCCGAGCCATCAGCCCAGAGCCCGACGTGGGGCTCGAACTCACGGACCGCGAGATCGTGACCTGGCTGAAGTCGGACGCTTAACCGACTGCGCCACCCAGGCGCCCCAACATAAAATTCTTTAAAAAAATTTTTTTTTAAGTTTATTTATTTATTTTGAGAGAGAGACAGCATGAGTGGGGAAGGGGAAGAGAGAGAGGGAGAGAGAGAATTCCAAGCAAGCTCCATGCCAACCAGTACAGAGCCTGATGTGGGGCTTGAACTCACAAAGCCACGAGATCATGACCGGAGCTGAAACCAAGAGTCAGACGCTTAACCAACTGAACTACTTAGGCTCCCCAGAAACATAAAATTCTAAAGAAAAGACCTTTGGACACTAGATTAAAGTGTTCAGAAATCCACGATATATTAAATACTTGAAATATAATGATATAAAAAATAAATGGGGAGCTCCCTTATATAAGTTGGTTAAAAAAAATTCTTAAATTCTCCCCATGCTAATTGGACAACACATACATAAACAATAAAGGAGATTTAATTTTACTTTTATATGAGTGATTAATTACTAGGTGATTTGGCTCTGAACAAATTGACCTGGAGTTTAAAAAGTACATGGAAATAAATTATATCAGGATCAAAAAGGGAGGGATTACTGCACTATTCATTTTCTTTCTGGTGACTCAGTGAAGAAACACACAGATTCTAAAATCAATTTAGCCTAAAATTTTGCTATACCAAATAATTTTTAAACTATATAAAACATAATGTTCAAATATGGTTGTAACTTTAGCAAAGCTACTGTTACATCTTATTTTTTAAGTTTATTTATTATTTTGAGAAAAAGAACATGTGTATGCTCAAGTGAGGGAGGAGCAGAGGGGAAGAAAGAGGGACCCCCAGATGGGCTAAGACTCACAAACTGTGAGATCATGACCTGAGCCGAAATCAGATGCATAACTGACTGAGCCACCCAGGCTCCCTGCAAAGCTCTATTTTAAACGAGTTACACTTAGAAGTTATTGGAACCTCTTGTATTAGAAGAGTTCAGCCCTCAGCCTTTTCTTTGTCATTAATTCAAAAAATTATTGAGACAGACTTTTGGTTTTCCTCCTGTTCCACGTGTAAGAAGCTAACCTAGCAACGAATAAACACAGCTAATAATTCAAAAGCTTTTTTGGATCTGTGAGAAAGGAGAGAACACAGGGCAAACCCCTGCCCTCAAAGTTGGAGAGAGATGCAAATACAGGAAATTGTGGCTTATCAAGAGCTCAGGCTCAAAAGTGGAGATGTCTCCAGGAACCAGTTCTGGGGTATCAAAATCTGAACTGTAACTGATGAACTGCAGGAGGCTTGGTGTGCAGAAGTCTGAGTTAAATATTCCAAGGGGACCCAGTCATGGGGAGTACCCCACTAGATTTTGAGGTATACCTCCAGGGGCTCGACCAAATTCCCATAGTAAATATCAGAGAAAAGTCCCCTCATGCTTCAGTGGGGGGGGGGGGGGGTGTGGAAAGAATCATTTTGAAATATGTCAGAGCACTCTGTTCTTAATAAGGCCTGCCTTCAGGGCAATCTAGTTACCCAGAACCTGACCTACTGGGGTATTATCAGCCCAACTGACCTGGGGAAAGGAAAATCCTCTATTCCAGGCCACCGTAGACAACATGTCCCACCTAAGGAGAAAAGAAAACCATTGAGAGCCATTTGTGGCATAAATTCACTAAGAGACTGAGACCTAATTATAGGACTATGAAGCCCTTTCCCTTTCTCTCTGGACCTCATTATCACATTACTAGAGACCTAGTTACAGAAGTTCCTTTTACCCAGTACATCATGTCCACCATCAAGACAAAATCTTAACATTAAGATATGGTATCAAGACATAATGAAAGGCAAAAAACAATTTGAAGAGACAAAACCAACATCCAAACCAGTATGGCAAGGGTGTTGGAAATATCAGACCAGAAATTTAAAACGACAATGATTAGTATGTTAGGGATTCTAATGGATAAAGTAGACCGCATGCACAAACAGATGGACAATGTAAGCAGAGATGGAAATCCTAGGAAGCAAAAAGAGATGCAAGGGATTCAAAATCACTGTAATAGAAATGAATGCCTTTGATAGACATATTAGACTGGACTTGGCTGAGGAAAAAATTTCTGTGCTAGAGGGCATATTGATAGAATCCTCAAATAAATGATAATGTGATAGAGGTGTTAACCAGTGCTATGGTGGTAATCAATATATAAATGTATCAAGTTAACATCTACACATACTTACACAGTGTCATATGTCAATTCTCAAAATACAGTTCTCAACCAAAAAGCAGAGGAAACGACTCAACAAAATGGAACATCCAAGGACTATACAACTATAAAATATTGTATATAACATACACATAATGGGAGTGCCAGAAGGAGGAGAAAAAAGGAACAGAAGAAATACTTGAGACAATGATCTAGAATTTCTCCAAATTAATGTCAGACACCAAACCACAGATTCAGGAAGCTCTGAGAACATCAAGCAGAATAAATGCACAAAAAATACACCTGGGTGTTTATCATTTTCAAACTACAGAAAATCAAAGATGAAGAAAACCTGAAAGAAGTTAGAGGAAGAGAAGACACCTGACCCATAAAGGAACAAAGATAAGAATTACATCCAACTTCTCTTCAGAAACCATGCAAGTGAAAAGAGAGTGTGGAATGAATGATTTTAAGTGTGAGAGGAAAAAACCACCAACCTAGAATTCTGTATCTTGCAGAATTATCATTCAAAGGGAAAGCCTTTAATCAGGCTAAGGATAAAAAAAGAAAAGAGATAAACTAAGGTAAAAGGACACAAATCAGTATAGATTTCATGAAAATTAAAAGGATAATATAGAAATACTATGAACATGTTGAAGCCCACAAATTTGATAATCTAGATGAAATGGACCCTTTCCATGAAAGACACAATCGGCTAAAACACACAAGAAGAAATAGATAATCTGTTATCTATTTAAATACATCTATATCTATTTAAATACATTGACTCAATGTTTAATAAATTTCCAAAACAGAAAGCACCAGGCCTAAATGAGTTCACTGGTGAATACTATCAAGTATTTAAAGAAATGAATTATACCAGTTCTCTAAGGTACCTTTCAGAGGATAAAAGTAGAGGAAATACTTCCTAACTCATTTTGTGAGGCCAGCATTCCCCTAATACTAAAACCAGACAAACACGAGAAAAGAAAACTATAGATCAATATCTCATGAACAGATGCAGTACTTCACAAAACATTAGCAAAATGAATTTTAAAAAACTACAAAAAGAATTAGGGGCACCTGGCTGGCTCACTTGGTAAAGAACATAACTCTTAATCTTGGGGTTGTGGGTTCAAGCTCCACATTGACTATACAGATTACTTTAAAACTGAAAAAAAAAAAAAATACGCTACAACCAAACAGGATTTGTCGTAGGTATGAAAGACTGGCTCAACATTTGAGAATCTATCATATTAACAGACTAAAAAAGAAAAAAACATACAGTATTAATAGATGCAGAAAAAGTGTTTGACAGAATCCAATACCCATTCATGATAAAAACTCTCAGTAAACTGGGAATAGAGGGAATCTTTCTCAACTTGATAAACACTATCTACAAAAAAACCTTACAGGTAACATAATGGTGAGACACTGGAAGCTTTTGTACTAATATCAGTGCTAAAAAGGAATAAGCCATCAAGGTATGATATGAAGGAACCTAAATGGATATTTAGGCATAGATGCCCCTGCTCACCACTTCTTTTCAACATTGTGCTGGAGCAATGTAGCTAATGCAGTAAGACAAAGGGAAGCAAAAGGTATACAGGTTGGGAAGGAAGAAGTGTCTTGGTTCACAGCTAACGTGATCATCTGTGTAGGAAATCCAAAAGAATGGACAAAAAATAGGAACTAATAAGCAATTATAGCAAGGTTGCAGAAGGTAAAGTTAATGTAAAAAAGCCAATCACTGTCCTACATACCAGCAATGAACAAGAAAAATTTGAAATTAAAAACAACACAATTTACATTAGCACCCCTCTCCCCACCGAAATGCTTACAGGTATATATCTAAGAAGATATGTACAAGATCTATGTGAGAAAAATTATAAAACTCATAAATGAAATCAAAGAATTTACTTAAAACCAACGGAGAGATATTCCACGTTCATGGATAGGAAGACTCAGTATTGTCAAGAAGTCAGTTCTTTTCAACTTAATCTGTAAATTCAGTGCATTCCCAATCAAAATCCCAACAATTTATTTTGAGAAAATGATTAAGTTCATATAGAGTCAAAAGACCCAGCATAGCCGATACAGTATTGAAGAATAAAGTAGGAGGACTTAACCTCAAGACTGACGGTGAAGCTTCAGTAATCTAGACAGTGTGGTATTGGTAGAAGAATAGATGAATAGAACAGAATAGAGAACCCATAAACAGATCCACGTGTAGTCTACTGATCTTTAACAAAGTCAATACAATGGAGGGCAGAATCTTTTCAACAAATGGCTAGAACAACTGGATATCTACACGCAAAAAAAAAAAAAAAAATCTAGACACAGACCTTAAACCCTTTGCAAATATTAACTAAAAATGTATCACAGGCCTAAATGTAAGTTTTTTTTTTAAAAATGTACAAAACTCCCAGAAGAAAATCTAAAGGACTTTGGGTATGCTGATGCTTCTTTAGATGCAAACAAAGAGCACAACCCATGAAAGAATTGATAAGCTGAACTTCAGTGAAGTTACAAACTTCTGCTCTGCAAAAGAATGACAAGAGAATAAAAACATAAGACACTGAGAGCAAATACTTGCAAATGACACATCTAATAAAGGACAATTATCCAAAGTATACAAAGAACTCTTAGAACTCAACAATAAAAAAAAAAAAACCTGACTTAAAAAATGAGCTAGACTTAACAGACACCCCAACAACAGATATACAGATGGCAAATGAGCATATGAAAAGATGTCCTACATTGTATGTCATCATGACATTATGTCATTCTTATCATATGATCCAGCAATTACACTCTGATATTTACCCAAATGAGTTGAAAACTTAATGTTTACACAAAAGCCTGCACACACGTTTATAGCAGAATTATTCATAATTGGAATAATTATTGGAATTATTCTACTTGGAAGCAACCAACGTGTCTTTCAGTAGATGAATGGATAAACTGGCACATCCAGACGGTGGAGTGTTATTCAGTGCTATAAAGCACTGAGCTATCAAGCCATGAAAAGACATGGAGGAACCTATATGACTGTTCTGGAAAAGGCAAAACTAATTGAGACAGTAAAAAGATCAGCGGTCATTGGGGCACCTGGGTGGCTCGGTCAGTTAAGCACCCAACTTCGCTCAGGTCATGATCTCACAGTTTGTGGGTTCGAGCCCCGTGTCAGGCTCTGTGCTGACAGCTCAGAACCTGGAGTCTGCTTTGGATTCTGTGTCTCCCTGTCTCTGCCCCTCATCTGCTCATGTTCTGTCTCTCTCTTTCTCAAAAATAAACATTAAAACAGAAACAAAAAGATTAATGGTCATCAAGGGTGTGGTGGTGGTGGTAGGGGAAGGATGAATAGGTGGAACACAGAGGGTTTTTAGGGCATGAAAATACTCTGTATGATATCATAATGATGGATACATGTCATATGTTTGTCTAAACCCATAGAATGCACAACACCAAGAGTGAACTGTAATGTAAATTAGGGTCTTTGGGTGAACATGATGTGTAAATGTAGATCCATCAATTTTACCACTATTCAACAAATATACCACTCTGGTGGGGGATGTTGATAATGGTGGAAGCTATGCATGTGTGGGGCAGGAAACATAAAGGAAATCTATCTACCTTCCCCTCAGTTTTGCTGTGAATCTTAAGCTGCTCTTTAAAAGAAAATTAATAAAACAAAATAATTATCATTAAGTGCTGAATACATGCCATTATAAATAAGACTGATGCAGTGGTAGATGGGTGGTAGACTAGAAATCAGAAGAGCCTGTATTCAATTCCTTTTTTATCACTTGTTCATCCTGATACCCTTAGACACGTCACTTAATACCATAAACCTTACCTATGAGAGTCCTCTTGTGACATTAGGGAATCAGATAGCAGATATGAAGGGTTTTTTGAAAACTAACTGGTAGCATGCAAATATCAAGGAAGTAACTATTATTAAGATAATGACTAAGACGTAACTATTGGCTCTTAAGAAAACATCTTTTGTTTGCATGCTATGTGAATAGTTATATAAATGAAAATAAACTCTACAAAAGGGATAATATGTGTGTTATGGAATGATATCTTTTTGTATGAGTGGAAATATTAATGAAAAAATTTTAAGAGAATAGCACTAAGGCAAGTTTGATTTTCCATTTTTCTGCTTGAAAAAGAAAATTGAAAAGACAGTTTCCCTTATGACCCTAGATTAAAATGGAATATAATATACCAGGTCCTAGCTTTATAAGAGTGACATAGTATTTGCTGTTTTGGTTAGTTTTTTCCTATACCAAAAATATTGGCAAATGTATTTCACATAGTGATTTACACTTGCCCCTGTCATAGTGGTAGTTTGACCAGTGTTATATTAATATAATTAAACTGATCTGAAGAAAATATTTCCAAGTTCACCGTATAATGTGTTGGCACTTGCCTTCCACGGTATTGTTTTCCCCTTTTGAAAAGCAAAAGGGGTTAAAAGCAACAGAGGGAAAGCTGAAAAGGAAGATTTCAGCTTTGTGAGCAGTCTGATTCATGCCACTTCTCAAAAGATCACTCAGCAATATTTTAGCCCAGTTGTACAATGCCGCCTTTGGGTTTATCTCCCTTTAAATTTTTTTTTTTTTTCAGTATAGCCTATATAAAAATACTGTGTTTGTACACGTTGCTCATTTATCTTTGTCCAAATTCTCTGGCTCTGAAAAAAAATAGCGTACGTGGATGTGCTGGAGCTAGGGTTTCTCTCCCTTTCTTCTTTTGGACATACTAGTGCAGTAAAGAACTGATTTGTCTTTTCCACCAGTATGATGGGTTTCTCAAGACAGCATGGGGAGTGTGGCAAATAGGAGAATGAGAATTCAGTAAACCTATAGGGACTGGAATATTTATCAATGGAGAATCTCATGCTTTCTACAAACAGGTTACAGTTTAGAGTACAAACGGACCTGCGGCTGAAAGAAAAATAAACTCTTCCTGATTCTAGGTTGTATCGTACTTATTTCTGAAATAACCTAAAGGGAAATAACATATTTTTTAACATTTAACAGAAGAAAAATTTTAGTTGGTCTGTCTTTATGTTCACTTCCCTAAATTGTATGTTATAGATTATATATTATATATTATATAGTTATATATTGTTTATTCCTAAGCTTTAGCTTTTGATGTCATGTATGATGTGTTTGCTTTTCTTTTCTAGAAGCCACCAGCAGCCAACAGAAGGTCAATTTTTCTGAAGGAGGTATTTTCTTTTAAAATATTCTTAATTTTTTTTCATTAACATGAACAATTTTGATAGTTACTTAAAGAGGAAAATTTTTCTTCAGGAAAAAAGTTCATGCTTATCTAAATTCATAATTGGGTCTTAGATAAAATGGGATAGGGTGAGTGATGATAGCCTTTATATGCATTTTAAACATCTTTTGTCTGAGTTAATAATTTTAAGTAAAGCCAATGAAAACAGACTTTGGCATATGCTGGCCTTTGATTATGGTATTAATATAATCATTTTTTCTAAATTCTCATAATCAGTCTATGAATAGGACAGTAAAACTTAGTCCATTTTAAAACCCACCATAATCTTAATTACCTGCATACTGAAATGCTTGTATGAGTGTGTGTGTACATCCCCCCTTTACAACCACAGATACTCATGTAAACACACATGTACATACACTAATTTTGGCTGAATTTACACACTATATGTAGTCCGCCCCCCCCCCCCAAAAGGTAAAATTTCTCCACTATTAATGCTCCTTTGTTTCCTTTTTGAATTTACATTAAAGCCTCAGAATATAATCTTGTAGATATTACTCAGAATATTTGCTTGAGATATAATTATATGCCTCAGATAACATTAATGAGCTCAATTTTAGCTCATATAAAACTTTGTGATCCAGAATAGTAAGTGTAATAAATAGTGATTCTATGTCTGATAATTAAAGAGGCTTCATTTTAATGTTGAATTACTTGTTTTAATCTAGATCTTTAGAACATTAGAAGAAAGACTATACTAGTGTATTATTTCTTTCTTTTTAGAAGAAACTGAACAAGACGATCAAGACAGCTCTGACAGTGATATTACTATTCTTAAGGTCAGATCCGGGGATTCTCTTGATTCTGGAGGTAACATATCTTCATATTCATATGACTTTATCTTAGGAGCTGTGTTTTTAGTAAAAATCTAAAGGTATTTTGTGAATTTACTTTTTTAAAAAATATTTCCATAAGATATTTTATTAAAACTACTTTTTTAGAAAGTATACTTTTTAATATTTATTAAAATTACTGACTCCATGTGTGCATCTGATTAGTAACATGTAATGTCTATATAATATCTAAACAAGTCACTTTAAAAAAAATTTTTTTTTAATCTTTATTTTTGAGAGAGAGAGAGAGAGACAGAGCACAAGCGGGGGAGGGGCAGAGAGAGAGACACACACAGATTCCAAAGCAGGCTCCGGGTTCTGAGCTGTCAGCACTGAGCCCGACCCGGGGCTCAAACTCAACAAAAGCAAGTTCATGACCTGATTCGAAGTTGGACGCTTAATTGACTGATCCACCCAGGCACCCCACAAATAAGTCACTTTTTAGCCTGCTTTGATATTTATGGAATATAAGATATTTTTGTGCTCAAAAGAAGTTATTTGTAGTTTGTTTAAAATGTTATAGAGAAGCGGATCTCATTGGTAGTGGTATTCCTTATGTTATCAGGGATGTTAGCTCTTAGGAAGTTTTAATATCCCTAGGTAATCACTTTTATTTCTGGATTGTTCAAATTCACACCAAGTTAGTAGCAACAGTTTATGGCTGTTCATGTGAATTTGTGTTTAAGTTTATTCAAGGAAAGAATTGACCGTGGGGGGAAAATACCAATTGAGGCTTAAGAGGGTGCTGAACCAATTTGAAACTCTGTAAATAATGAATGATATTATATTTTAGTCCCATGAAAGAGTAATTCTCTATTTTCCCCTCACCATCTTTTGAGAATTTCCATAATTCTGTGTTTTACTTTATCATTCCATTTAAAAAATAGGCTCATAGGCTGGTTTATGGGCATTTGGTATTCTATATATTTCCCACCCTTCCTCATTGTTCCCCATTCTTTCTTGATACAGAAATCCCAAAGGAGATATGCACCATTCTAGCATAGTGGTTAAGAACATGGGCTCTGGAGCCAGAATCCCTGGGTTTCACTCCTCCACTACTAGGTTTGTGCCCTCAGGCAATTGCTTAATGTCTGTGTTCCTCAGTATCCTCATCTGGGTTGGTAAGAGGTTAATTCATATGTGCAAGCACCTAGAAGGTACCTGTCACATATTAAACACTAAACTAAGTGTTCTTACTAGTTTTGGTATATGTATACATGAAGCTCTAAAAATTAAAAACTAATTTAGCCATTCCTATAGCCAATAGTTTGATGCTATTGCTAGCAGCATATAGCTCTTTGAAACTTCATACACTGAAGGGTCTGTGATCCCTTTAAGAATTCTAATAAATTCTTAATGAAGCACATATACCCACGTGCAGAAGAAAACTCTAGCTAAAGAAGAAAAAAGGGAGCATATTAAGAATACTGATCTTCTTAGATTATTTTCTGAGCCAGTTATCCCTTGAAGAGGTTCAAGAAGAAACAAGCATAGAGAAAAAAAGAAAGGCGAGCCAAGAAACAGACTCAACTGTAGAGAACGAATTGATGGTGACCAAAGGGGAGGAGGGAATGGGGGGTGAGTGAAATAGGTGATGGGAATTAAGGAGTGCACTTGTGATAAGCACCAGATGTTGTGTAGAAGTGTTGAATCACTAAATTGTACATCTGACACTGATATTGCACTGTATGTTAACTAACTGGAATTTAAATAAAAACTTAAAAAAAAAAGATGTGTTGGAATGCAAGAAGAGAATATTAGAATTTCATGTATATTTATATTTTATTTCATCCAATTAAAATGTCTTTTTGTTTTATAGTAGATACAACACATTAGTTAATACATTATTTCAATAACACACGTATTTAATGTTAGAAATATGTTTTGGAGGGGCACGTGGATGGCTCAGTCAGTTAAGTGTCAGACTTCGGCTCAGGTCATGATCTCATGGTTCATGAGTTTGAGCCCCACATCGGGCTCTGTGCGGACAGTACAGAGCCCACTTCGGATCCTCTGTCTCCCTCTCTCTCTGCCCTTCCCCACTCATGCTCACTCGCTCTCTCTCTCTCTTTCTCTCAAAAATAAATAAGCATTTTTTTAATTAAAAAGAAATATGTTTTAGATCAATGCTCAAATTTTTTTTAATAATGGGAGTACACTAACAAAAATATTTAGCTACCACACCTGGATGTGTCAAATGCTTTTACTTCTGAGTTAACAATCTGATCACTTTTGAACAGAGTTAGTTATAAATTCCACTTTTATATGAAAATAAGTTTTTAAAGAATAGGCTAAAATATGTAACATATTAACCATTTACAAGAAAAATTTGAGGCAAAATGGGAATTAATGATTTCAAGAAGATCCATTATAAACTTTCAAAGTGTTCCCCAACTCAAAGGTTTCATTATCTTCCTTACCTCACGTCATGTTCTACATCTTCTATTTTTTTTCTTTAGAAAGTCATTAGGGAAAAGATAATTATTTAGTTAAGTTTTTAGATACAACACGGCTCTTTAGAAACTTAAAAAAAATAAAATGTGTTCCTGGGACACCTGGGTGGTTGGGCTCTGCGTTGCACTCCACACTGAGCATGAAGCCTACTTAAAATAAAAAAATTAAATATTCAACACTGCCCCAAGTGTTGAATTCCCTGGGGTTTTACTGAATATTTTTGTTCTTTTGATTACTTACTGTTCTCTTAGTAAAATATGCATTTAAAAAGTACAATATGCTTTATAGTGCACTTTATTTCTTTTGTTCTTTCAGATCAAACTGCGAAATCAAGTCAATATCCAGAATCACTTTGGCGGTCATCACAAAGTAAGTAAAACCATGTTTTAAACTCTTGAAATTCTACCTGTGTGTGTGTGGTCAAATGCTGTTTTTATTTTTGAAGATCGTCTTTTAATGTAAAGTTTTGAAAAAGAGGTATAGTGAATGCTAAAAAACTCATCCTGCATCTTGAATTTGCTTCATCTCTGTACTCAACCTTGAATTCGAATTTAAAAACAAAAATCTGCTTTCTGTGACTTGTTGAATGTCCTTGTTTGCCATATAAATTTGTTGACTATTCTTAGTTTAATTAACTAACATAGTTTGAGCTACTTACATGGGCATATTCTAATAAGGATATAAAAGTTTATATGCAGTATGATTTGAGCTCTATTGCAAAAGTTTGGAAGGATGAATAAACAAGTGATAAAGCAAAGTATAATAAGAAGTTAATGGAAAGCTAGGTGGTGTGTATATCAAAATCTTATAGCCTTGCTTACAATTTTGAAAATTTTCACAATATGTTGAAAAAATATAACAAAAGAAAGGATTGGAAAGTAATATACTAAAGTGCTGATAACAACCATTTGTTTAGAATGGTAGAATAATTGGTGATATTTTTCTTTTCCTTTTTTTTCTGTACTTTGCAGATTATCTAAAGTAGATATGTATTTTCTTAGGTTAAGCAGAAATGATGCTGTTTCTTTCCCATGTTTATTTATTTTTTTAATTTTTTTTTAACATTTATTTATTATTGAGAGACAGACACAGAGCATGAGCAGGGGAGGGGCAGAGAGAGGGGGAGACACAGAATCCGAAGCAGGCTCCAGGCTCCAAGCCATCAGCACAGAGCCTGACGCAGGGCTCGAACCCACGAACCGTGAGATCATGACCTGAGCCAAAGTCGGTCACCCAACCAACTGAGCCACCCAGGTGCCCCTCTTTCCCATGTTTAGTTAAGTCCCAGAATTTGAGTTAATTATTAATCAATCTAAAATATCCTTGTATGTAAAATCTTCAAGGACTTTTTTTTCCTTCCACATCACCTTTCTTGAAACATGAAACTGTTTTTAAAGAAAAAGTCTTTGTAAATCTGTTTTATTAATCATTGTATTTATACAATTCCACATATTTCACATTATATATATTTAGTTTTTAAAAGGTTCTGGGATAAAACTGAGATAAAATAAAAGCCACTGAGACACAAAAATAAGTCCTTTGTCGGGTACCTGGGTGGCTCAGTCAATTGAGCATCCCACTTTGTCTCAGGTCATGAGCTCACGTTCATGGGTTCGAGCCCTGCTTTGGGCTCTGTGCTGGCAGCCTGGAGCCTGCTGTTTTGGATTCTCTCTCCCTCTCTCTCTACCCCTCCCCTGCTCACTCTCTGTCTCTCAACAAAGAGAATAAAACATAAAAACAAAAAATTAAAAAAATCATTTGTGGAAAATTACTTGCTGAATCATCTTATATGTTTGCCCTTTGTTATTCTAAATCTTTGATATTTGGAAGCTCTTAAATGTATCTCTCTATATAAATTATGCTACATGCATACAATTATGAAAAGTGAATACTTTGTATACTAATGAATAGGTGATCGAGGTATATATCCTTGAATTTAAGATGCCATTATTTTTTGTATAACTGAAAAAGAAAAATCATCCAGTTAAACTATGATATACCCTTGATTATAAGATACAGCCCTACATCAGAGGTGTTTTTTTTAAACTACTCCTTGGGGCTCCTGGGTGGCTCAGTCAGTTAAGCGTCTGACTCTTGACTTCAGCTCAGGTCTTTATCTCAGGGTTGTGGGTTCAAGCCCCAGGTTTGCTTCCACACTGGGCATGAAGCCTACTTTTTCAAATCAATGAAAGACATGTTAAAAAACAGGTCTACTGTTTTTCTTTTGTTGGGATAGACTGAAAACAAATCTGGAAGAATATTCATATGTCTTATTCGACATGGTATTCCTGTGTGTAGTAGTCACTTAGTAGATATTTATGAATTTTTAAGTTACACATTTCTAGAATGTTCTATTTCTTGGGGCACCTGGGTGGCTCAGTCGGTTAAGTGTCCAACTTCAGCTCAGGTTATGATCTCGTGATCTGTGAGTTCGAGCCCACAACAGGCTTTATGCTGAGAGCTCAGAGCCTGGAGCCTTCTTTGGATTTTGTGTCTCCCTCTCTCCCTCTGCCCCTGCCTACTTCATGCTCTGTCTCTCTCTCTCTCAAAAATAAATAAACATTAAAAAAATTCAGAATGTTATATTTCTTTTACAGTTAGCATATATATATTACATTTGTATTTAGAAAAAATAAATTTGAAAAATTTACAGTAATACTTGTATCATTGGGTAGAAATAACTCATTTCTTCAGAACAGATTTAGAAATTTCCCTTGTTATAATTGTTTGAAATATCATTTCTAATCATCCCATTTGTCCTTAAATACCATCCCAAAACAAAAAAGTAACTACTTTTTTTACTTCATAACTTTCACTTCATAACTACTTTGCAATGTCCACAAAATTGCTTCTATAGTATATGCCATATACACCAGTATATAGCATAACAAATATGGACTGCGTGGGTTTGTATCTGAGCTTTACTACTTCCATATTACATATATATACTATTTCTATATATTATGTATATACATATGTATGTATATATATATATATATATTCCATATATTTGTAAAATGGGAATAATGGTGCTGACCACATAAAGTGTGAGCATTAAGTAAAATTATGCTTGATACCTGACATTTAGTATGTGCTGCCATTATTTTGATGGTATTGATTTTAAAGTTGACTTATTATCCAATTCCTGAACACTTTGATACTTAGAAAAGGGAAAACAATGAATATAGTATATATGTTTGGGACTGATGAAAGAAAGGTTTGATTTTTGTGGTGATTTTTTGGTTTATAGTATCCATAGTATACAAGTATAATGTCTATGCAATATTTTCATTGTTCTTATTTTCAAGTATTCCATGACCTTATCTCTGTTTTCTGTTATAGGTCGAGACTTCATAACTCTTGATAAGCAACCTTCAGTGCTAAGTAAGTGGTTGGTTGTCTGTTCTTTTATCAGTCAAGCAATTCTGACCTTGTCTTATTCTGCCAACAAAACGTTTGAATAGGATTTTAAGTCATTTTAGCCTCTTTGCCTTTTAATCCACCACACATTAGTTTCAAATGTGTATAATTACTCTGTGATGTGGAAATGTGTTCAGGATTATTTTACCTAAAGTAACTTATTTGCAAGAGTGAATGGTTAACTTTTTTCTTCTTAAATACATTGAAACCAAGTTCATGTATTATTGAACTCAGTCATTCTCATAGACCAGAACAAAGGATTGGTACCTAGTTTTGTCTGTTAGGTGATTATATATTTATTTGCTGTCTATTTTGCTATAGGAAGTGGTTCATCCTTCACTGGTGTGATCCTTTGACATTACCTTTTACTTCTGAACCTATTGCTTTTATGGTTTTCTTCCCCAACTTTGTTTTACCTTTCTGATAAATTTACCTTGTAACAGGAGTATGGTATACGTTTTCAAAATATTGAAATGATATCTTGGTGTATGCATTTGCTTTAGGCTCGGGATATCAAAAAAAACCTCAGGAATGGTTTGAACAATCCACAAGAATAAGGACTAAGATGCAAAGTAAGTTGTTAAATCTTTACCTGTTACTGAAGTAATTTCACGTATATTTGCTGCTTTTCTTTATTACTCAGTATACAAAAATATTTAGTTCTTCAGATAGGCATTTAGATTGTGATTTCATTACTGAAGCAGAGCTATGACTACAAGATATTTCCATCTGCTTGGAATGTCAGGAGATGGTCTGTTGTTAAGTGTAAGTAGTGGTGGGAGAAAACCAGTGGATGAAGTTTTCACTTCTATCTTGCTGCAGTCCAATCTGTACATGATAATGAAATTCTACTCTACAATACCTGTTTTTTATTTGTAGCAGACATTATTTACTTTTATGTAAATAATCAGAGAAATTCTGCATACCCATTATATTAAGTAATAAAGGATGAAATCTAGAAATTGTATTTTCTTGTTTAGGTTTAGGATGGATTAAGTGTCACAGAATCTGAAAAATACCATATGTAGATGTGATGAAATAATCATGCTTTGAATTCAGTGTCTATCATAATTTCTATAGCAGTTTCCACATTAAACCTTGACCGTGTAAAAAAAAAATTAAGTTACCCTTCACCTTTATCCCTTCTTTATACTCTAACCACAATAATCTCAAGGTTATTTGGTATTCCTTTACTTTTATTTAAAAAAATTTTTTAGTGTTTTCTTTTTGACAGAGAGAGAGAGAGATAGATCACGAGCGGGGGAGGGGCAGAAAGAGAGGGAGACACGGAATCGGAAGCAGGCTCCAGGCTCTGAGCTGTCAGCACAGAGCCTGACACGGGGCTCGAACTCACAAACCGGGAGATCATGACCCAAGCCAAAGTCGGACGCTCAACCAACTGAGCCAGCCAGGCGCCCCATCCTTTTCTTTTATTTAGATAATATAAGGGGCTCCTGGGTGGCTCAGTCAGTTAAGCATCTGACTTCAGCTTAGGTCATGATCTCACGATCCGTGAGTTCAAGTCCCACCTTGGGCTCTGTGCTGACAGCTCGGAGCCTGGAGCCTGCTTTGGATTCTGTTTCCCTCTCTCTCTGCCCCTCCCCTGCTCACTCTCAGACTTTCTCTCTCTCAAAAATAAATAAACATTAAAAAAAAAAAAAGCTCCATCTCTTGCTCAGAAAATGACTAACTATAATTGACAAAGTTAGCTTGTGTAAACAAACCTCTGTGGCTTTGTTTTACCATCAGTAAAGTAGTGGTGGTCATAATTCATTGTTCCCAACAGTTGAAGTTTTACCCCACATGTGAGTTCTTCAGTCTAAAACTGAAAAAACTTTCTGTCCTTGCCTTATTGTTGGCTGTCATTCCTTATTGTTGTATGTACCTGGTGTTAGAAAACTATTTCTTCTTACAATTTGCTCTTCCCGACCTGTTATAGTTAGGAAAGCAAATATTATTTAGCTTACTAGGATTTTGCTTGTAACCAGTATCAAAATTAAAACTTACTCTGAAGATCTAAGAAATAAACTCTTGGAAGTAAAAATGGATGAGTTTAAGTATATTTTCTATGAAAAACTCAGTTCTTATTTTATTTCTTAGTTCTTAACTACACATTCCAGGTAATTGATAACAGATATATTTCTTCCAGGTAACTGTAGTACACTTTGTTACCAAAAATATATAATTTTTATTTCCTCTAATAAGACATTGTGCAAATGCAATGCAGAAGGGAAAATAATTATACTGAAGATCTGATTAGAATGCAGAAATAGATTTTTTTAGTTGCTAAATTAATAGGTAAGGCTTAGTCTGTTTGCGTCCCTGCTTTGTCTTAGTGTATTTATTTATTTATTTATTTTTAAAATTAAAAAAAAAAAATTTTTTTTTTTTCAACGTTTATTTATTTTTGGGACAGAGAGAGACAGAGCATGAACGGGGGAGGGGCAGAGAGAGAGGGAGACACAGAATGTGAAACAGGCTCCAGGCTCTGAGCCATCAGCCCAGAGCCTGATGCGGGGCTCGAACTCACGGACCGCGAGATCGTGACCTGGCTGAAGTTGGACGCTTAACCGACTGCGCCACCCAGGCGCCCCATGTCTTAGTGTATTTATTATGGCTTAAATATCTGCATACTGATTGATAGCCATCTACCACATATACAGAGCTTTGAGAATTATATAGAAATTATATGCCAGAAGTTTGCACACTGAGGTGCAGATAACAGAATTTTTTAGACCTTTAGCTACATAAGAACTTTAAGAACAGTGAACATGAAAATATTTTTAGTGAAAGTAGAGGCCTGCAGTGATTTTCATATGGACTGACAGATTCCTCTTTAATCCAAGATCATTTAAAATGGTTTTTGCTTAGCATTCTAATAATTTCATTATTTCATTAAGTTTATATTTCCATCTTCTTTAGTGAGAAAAAAATTAATTTTTAGATTTAGGTGTTCACAAACCTGGGACTTTCACATCCTTATTGTCAACCCATGATAGCACAGTTCCTTAGGTAGACAGGTCCCAGTTTGGGTTTCTGCCTGTTTTCTAGTCTTTTGGAGAAGATAGAATCACTGTCTTTATTTTTCCTATTTCCCAGGTAATAAAACAGTGAGAATAGGGAAGAGTATCTAGGGAGAGAGAGGTCAGGCCTCTATGAGTCTGTGCCTCATTGATATACATGTTTTGGAACCTGTCTCTGAAAGTAGCACAGAGGAATGCCTGGGTAGCTCAGTTAGTTAAGCAGCCAACTTCAGCTCAGATCGTGATCTCACAGCTTGTGAGTTTGAGCCCCACATTGGGCTCGGTGCTGACAGCTCAGAGCCTGGAGCCTGCTTCAGATTCTGTGTCTCCCCCTCTCTCTGCCCCTTCCTGCGCATGCTCTGTCTCTCTCTCAAAAATAAATAAACATTAAAAAATAAAAATAAAATAAATAAATAAAATAAAAGTAATTCAGAGATACAAAGGAGAGTTTGGAATTAGAGCTGCAGTCCCAGCTCTTCTACTTACTAATTGAGTGACCTTGGTAAAGCCACTTAACCTTTGTTAAGGTTTTCTTACCTTTTCTTACCTTTAACGTGGGGACAATAGTGCCTATGACTGGTTATTCTAATTATCTTGTTATATATGTGAACACAACTTTTTACGTCTGAATACCAAATGCATAATTACTAATTAGTAAATAATTACTAAATGATTACTTATTTATTGTTAACAATATATTGTGTAATAATCAGTAATAACAACTGTGAAAGATTCATGTCCTCTGCACTTGACTTTTATAGAGTGATTGTTACCATACTCTTCTGACTGGAAAACCTTAAGCTTTATCTTTTGAAAAGGTGTGTGTGGGGGGGGGGGGGGGTATGTGTGTGGTGTGTGTATGTGTGGTGTGTTTTTTGTTTTTTGTTTTTTTTTAGGAATTTCTGTCACTATTTCTGATGATATTTTTAATAAGAAGAGGGATAGAGATTACCTCTTAGAGAATGCTGTCTGCCTGAACAGTATATACCCTGCTTATAAGTTTGTGTTCTATGAATTTTATATATATTACATATGTTAGATAGTAACTGTTATTTAGCTATTCTTTATCATTAAAATCATCATAGAAGAGCACTTAACAGAATTTTCTTACATTATCTCATTTGATCTTTGCAACCATGGATTAAGATATACAAGATAAACATTTTCTTGATGGATTTTTTTTCTAAGACAATTGTATTATGTTTCACATGCTCTTTCACTATTGGTTCCTCTACTTGGTGTCCTCATATAGTAACTTTTTAAAACATTTTATTGAGGTATAATTGGCATACATTTAATGTATTACAGGCTTGATATGCTTGGGGATGAGTATACATCCGCAAAACTATAACCACAGTCTATACTGTTAGCGTATCTGTCACCTCCAAAAGTTTCCTCTCACCCTCTTTATTTATTACTATGTGTGTGTATGATAAGAGCACTTAACATAAGATCTACCCTCTTAGCAAATTTTTAAACATATGGTACAGTATTGTTAACTATAGGTACTATGCTTTGCAGTAGATTGCTAGCACTTAGGCATCCTGTATACCTGAAACTGTGTACCTTTAACTAAAATCTCCTCATTTTCCCTTTCCCCTCCCTCCTACAACCACCATTCCGCCTCTCTGCTTCTGTGAACTTGACTATTTTAGATTCCTCACAAAATGAATTTTCAGAACTTACAGCTATATTGTCTTATATGATGCAAAACACTGTAGATTTTATACATATTATTAACACTAGGCATTAAAAATGAAAATACAGTGTAAAAAAGCAATTTGTATTTATTTGCAAGTGTAACAAGTCACGAGTTGATAATGAAGAAGCAGCAGTATGATTGTTTTATGGTGGCCTCGTGTAATCGATACGATTGCCTCATAGTAGCCTAATTGATACACTAATAAATGAATCATTATAAAATTTTTATGGCAGACACTATTACAGTCAGATTCATAATACAGTATTTGGAAACATAATGTTACTTTAAAGAACAAAACGAAACATTCACCTGTGATGATAGGCTGACAGGCAGTTTCTCCAATTACTTAGAGAGAGCAGTATATGGTATCATAATTCCTTGAAAGCAAAGTTAATAAACAGTAAGAAAACTAACCTTATTAATTTTGTATTGATTATCACTCCTCTTATGCCTGGGTAAGGATAGGCTATCCTCTTCCGTACAAGCCTTGCACACAGTGTTCTACACAGTGAACACTTAGGAGAAGATGATGACCCAAAAACACTTCGTACAATTCTTGCCATACAGTTTATTAGATTTTCACACCAAGACACTTAAACACATGCAACAGATCAGTTCATTGTGCTGCGTGATGGTTATTTACTAGTCATTAAGTGGAAGTGCATCATCATAAAGGTCTTCAACCTTGTCATTTTGTGTTGAGTAGGCTGAGGAGGAGGAGGAAGGGTTGGTCTTGCTGTCTTAAGCGTGGCAGAGGCCAAAAAGGTGGAGAACATGGAACAGGAGGCAGGCATGCAAAATACTTAAATTCTGTCTCACTTTTTTTTTTTTTTTGTCTTCTCATTTCTCTAAAAGTGTGTCTATATGGTTCCAGTTTTTCTTCCACCATTTCCTTTAGTTTCAGTACCTCTATCATAAAAGGGTCCTTGTCGTTAAGTCAAAAGCAGTCTTGAATAACTGGCCACATTATCTAATGTCAGTTTGTTTTCTGCCGCTGCTGCTTCTACATCTTCTTCCTCATCGGCTGGCATCAGATGATGCCACATCTCCGTCAAGGAGAAGCACACCTCCGTCAAGTCGTCTTCTGTTAATTCCTCTGGCGTGTTTGTTAGCTTTTGAACTTCTCCAAGACCCATATCTTTTTTTAAATTCCAGTATAATTAACACGCAGTCTAGTTATGTTAGTTTCAGGTGTACAGTATAGAATGACTCCACAGTTACTCAGAGCTCATCACAGCAGGTGCACTCCTTAATCCCCTTCACCTATGTCACTCGCCACCCCCCCACCTCCCCTCTGTAACCATGAGTTCTCAACAGTTAAGGGTCTCTTTTGGGGGGGGGGCACCTGAGTGGCTCAGTTGGTTCAGCTGTGGACTCTTGATTTCAGCTCAGGTCGTGATCTCACAGTTCGTGAGATCAAGCCCCACATAGGGCTCTGTCCTCACTGACAGTGCACTCAGCCTGCTTCTGATTCTCTTTCTCCCTTTCTCACTGCCCCTCCCCTGCTTACACTTACTCTCTCTCAAAATAAACAAACTTAAAAAAATTCTTAAAAAAAATATTTTTAACGTTTATTTATTTTTGAGACAGAGAGAGATAGAGCATGAACGGGGGAGGGTCAGAGAGAGAGGGAGACACAGAATCTGAAACAGGCTCCAGGCTCTGAGCCGTCAGCACAGAGCCTGATGCAGGGCTTGAACTCACATACCGCGAGATCGTGACCTGAGCCGAAGTCGGATGCTTAACCGACTGAGCCACCCAGGCGCCCCAAAAAATTCTTTAAAAAAATTACAGAAAGAACAAAAACAAACAAAAAAAATCTTTTTGTTTGGCTCTTTTTTTCTTTGCTTTCTTTGTTAAATTCCACATATGAGTGAAGTTATGTGGTACTTGTCTTTCTCTGACTTATTTATTTGACTTAGCATTACATTCTCTAGATCCATCCATGTTGTTGAAAATGGCACGATTTTATTCTTTTACACACACACATATATACCACTTTTTTTTTTCTATACCACATCTTCTTTATCCATTCATCTATTGATGTATACTTAAGCTGCTTCCATAATTTGGCTATTGTAAATAATGCTGCAATAAATATAGGGTGCATATATCTTTTCAAATTAGTGTTTTCATATTCTTTGGGTAAATAACCAGTAGCAGAATTACTGGATCATATGGTAGTTCTATTTTTAATTTTTGGAGGAACCTCCCTACTGTTTTCCACAGTGACTGTACCAGTTTGCTTTCCCACCACAGTACAACAAGGGTTCTGTTTTCTTCATGTCCATGCCAACATTTGTTTCTTGTTTTTTTTAAAGTTTATTTATTTTGAGAGAGAAGGTAGTTGCATGTGGGGGAGGGGCACATAGTGGGGTGGGGGTGGGGGCCGGCGGAGAGAGAATCCCAAGCAGGCTCCCCTCTGGTGGCACAAAGCCTGCACAGGGCTCTGTCCCACGAACCGCAAGATCATGACCTGAGTTGAAGCCAAGAGTTAGACGCTTAACCAACTGAACCACCTGGGCACCCCTCTTGTGTTTTTGATTTTAGCCATTCTGACAGTGTAAAGTGATATCTCCTGGTGGTTTTGATTTGCATTTTCCTAATGATGAGTGATGTTGAGCATGTTTTCCTGTGTCTGTTGGGCATCTGTATGTCATCTTTTTTTTTTTTTTAATTTTTTTTTTCAACGTTTTTATTTATTTTTGGGACAGAGAGAGACAGAGCATGAACGGGGGAGGGGCAGAGAGAGAGGGAGACACAGAATCGGAAACAGGCTCCAGGCTCTGAGCCATCAGCCCAGAGCCTGACACGGGGCTCGAACTCACGGACCGCGAGATCGTGACCTGGCTGAAGTCGGACGCTTAACCGACTGCGCCCCCCAGGCGCCCCTATATGTCATCTTTGTAGAAATGTCTTCCTTGTTCATGTCTTCTGCCCATTTTTAATTGAATTATTTTTGTGTGTGTTGAGTTGTATAAGTTCTTTCTATATTTTGGATACTAACTCTTTATGAGATACGTCATTTGCAAATATTTTCTCCTGATCAGTAAGTTGTCCTTTAGTTTTATTGATGGTTTCCATTGCTGTGCAGAAGCTTTTTATTTTGGTGTAGTTCCAACAGTTTATTTTTGCTGTTGTTTCCCTTGCCTCAGGAAATATATCTAGAAACAATGTTGCCTGGACAATGTCAGAGACATGTGCTCTTTTCTAGGATTTTTATGGTGTCAGGTCTCACATTTAGGTCCTTAATTCATTTTGAGTTTATTTTTGTGTATGGTGTAAGAAGGTGATGCGGTTTCAGTCTTTTGCTGTCCAGTTTTCCCAACACTATTTATTGAAGAGATGGTCTTTTTTCCTATTTTATATTCTCACCTCCTTTGTCGAAGATTAATTGGCCATATAACCATGAATTTATTTCTGGGCTCTTTATTCTGTTCCATTGACCTATGTGTCTGCTTTTGTGTGAGTACCATACTATTTTGCTTATTCTAGCTTTTTAGTATATCGTGAAATCTAAAATCCATATCTTGATACCCTTCACCCCCCCACCTTTCTGCCATATTCATGATCTCTCTCATGATTTCCTTGATCAGCTGTGTTGTAAATCCTATAAGATAACACACATCTGGACACAGTTTTCTCCAGCAGGAATTTATTGTTCTGGGTTTGATGGTTTCTTCTATAACAATTATGGCATTATTAAAGTATATACATATGTTAATTTTATGCAATTATGATTTAATACTGTATATTTAGGGGCACCTGGGTGGCTCAGTGAGTTAAGTGTCCAACTTTAGCTCAGGTCATGATCTTGCGGTCTGTGAGTTCCAACCCCACTTCAGGTTCTATGCTGACAGCTCAGAGCCTTGATCCTGCTTCTGATTCTGTGGCTCCCTCTGTCTCTGACCCTCAGCTGCTCATGTTCTGTCTCCCAAAAATAAACATTAAAAAAATTTTAATACTGCATATTTATGTTTGTTTATATTTCCCTCAGCTTCAAATATCACCATGTACAGTCTGGGTGCATAAATTTTGATAAATTTTAACTCTACTGTAATTTGTGTGTATTTTATGGTAGTCAATGATAAAGTAGTATCTACATATATTTTATATACTCATGAAATACTTAACTTTTTCTTAATTTTTAAAAATATTTCTAGGCTATGCATTTCAACTGTGAGTTTTTCAAATTGTTATAAATCTTCAAAAAATTGTTCAGTGTGTTAAAAGTCCACATATAAGTGGACCTGCACAGTTTAAACCTATGTTGTTCAAGGGTTAACCAGATATACCACATTTTATTTATTCACTCATCCATCAGTGGACTTTTAGGTTACTTCCATGTCTTGGCTATCATGAATATTACTGCAGTGAACATAGGCATACAGATATCCCTTCAAGATCCTAATTTCAGTTCCTTTGGGTATATATCCAATAGGGTGATTGCTGGATCGTATTGGTAGTTTCATTCTTCAGTTTCTGAGGAGCCTTCATGCTCTTTTTCCATACTGGCTGCAGCAATTTATATTCCCACCTACAGTGCACAAGGGTTCCCATTTCTCTACATCCTCTGTCCATATACCTCACTCTTGACTTTTGTATAATACTTATCCTAACAGGTGCAAGGTAAAACTTACTGTGATTTTGATCACATAACTCATCACGTTTCAAGTGTGCTGTAATCACATGGTCTGTTTTTGCTTCTGTTGCCTGTGTTGTTGGTGTCATATACAGGAAATCATTGCCAAAGCCAGTGTCAGGTTGCTTTTTCCCTGCATTTTTTCTGGGAGTTTTATGGTTTGGGTTCTTATGTTTAAGTATTTAATCCATTTTGCATTGATTTTTTTTGTGTGTGTATGGTATAAGAGTCCCAGTTTCATTCTTTTGCTTGTGGATATCCAGTTTTCCCAACATCGTTTACTCAAGAGACTGTCCTTTCCCCATTGTGTATTTTTGGTATCCTTGTGAAAGATCAGTTGACCATATCTGCATGGATTTATTTCTGGATTCTTTATTCTCTTCTGGTGGTCTGTATGTCTGTTTTTATGCCAGTACCATACTGTTTTGATTACTCTAGCTTTGTAATGTACTTTGAAGTCAGGAAGTGTGATGCACCCAGCTTTGTTCTTCTTACTCAGAATTTCTCTATTTAGAGTCTCTTGTGTTTCCTTGTGAATTTTAGGATTGTTTTGTATTTCTGTAAAAAATGCCGTTGGAATTTTGATAAGGATTATACTGAATCTATAGATTGCTTTAATGTTTATTCTTGAGTGGGATAGTGTGTGTTGGGGGGGGGGGAGGGCAGAGAGACAGGGAGACACAGAATCCAAAGCAGGCTCCAGGCTCCAAACTATCAGGACAGAGTCGAACGTGGGGCTTGAACTCACGAACTATGAGATCATGACCTGAGCTGAAGTTGGTCGCTTAACCGACTGAGCCACCCAGGCTCCCCTAGACATTATTAGAATATTAATTCTCCAATCCATGAACATGGGGTAACTTTCCATCTATTTATGTCAGCTTTAATTTCTTTTATTAGTATTTCATAGTTTCCAGTGTACAAATCTTTTACCTTCTTTGCTAATAAGTTAATTCCTTATATTTAGTTCTTTTTGATATTATTATAAAGGGGAGTATTAATTTTAAAAAAATTTTGAGTTTGGGGCACCTGCATGGCTCAGTTGGTTGGGTGGCCGACTTTAGCTCAGGTCTTGATTTCACGGTCCATGAGTCCGTGAGTTTGAGCCCCGTGTCAGGCTCTGTACTAACAGCTCAGAGCCTGGAGCCTGCTTTGAGTTCTGTGTCTCCCTCTCTCTCTGCACCTCCCCACTTACACTCTGTCTCCCTCTCTCTCTCTCTCAAAAATAAATAAACTTAAAAAAAAATTTTTTTTAATTTAAGATGTTCTCTGAGTTATGTAAATATTACATGTTATATAATAACTGTATAATGTTATATATTTATAATCAGTATAATATATATTGTAGCTATATGTTATATGTGTTACATAAAATGTCTCATTTGATTCTTGTATATAATAATATGTATTATAATTTAATGATTTCAGGAATAGAATTTAGTGATTCAGTATTATAGTTTTATATTATTATAGTTATGTATTACTATATTATAATATTATATACTATCTCATTTGATCTTTGTAACCATAGAGTAAGGTATTCAAGATAAATATCACTTGATGGAATTTACTTGTTTGTTTTAGTAATTCAGTTGTTAACTTTGGTGACCTAAATTACAAGTTTCTAAATGGTGTTATTTCCTAGGCTACACTAGTAATTGTGAAACAATATGCCTTAAGGTTGATGTCATTTTGTTTCATTTGAGATTTTTTGTCATATAAGCAAAAATAAGGCTATTTCTATACCTTAGCAGTGCTAATTTTATACCTCTAGGTTAGTCCTGTGTTTCTCAAATGAAAGTTCTTGGTAAATACCAGGAAGGTCATTTATATATACGTAAGTTATAAAATCCCAGGCAAGTGATAGATGGCAGTGTTAGCAAATGTAGGTCATATGAATTAGTAACTCTCTCCCTTCTGAGAGTTGCCCTTCCATTTCTTCTCTCTCTTATGTTAAAATCTGTGGTCATGCCAAGAAGCACTGAGGGAAAAAGGAAAAATTTAGGATAATTTTGTTTGCTAAAATAATGATAGAAGTAGAGATTTGATGGAGTCATGAGAAAATTATTTTTGAAATCTGACCACAAACCTAAATAAAACAGAATTGTCTGTTAATAGAAATGGTGAAAAGTTTGTACTATAATTTAAAAAATATTACTGATACTTGAAATGATTAGAAGCACCAGAGTAAATATTTGAATCATTTTGAGTTAGAAAGTAGGATTAAGATTGAGTTTTACCTTAAAACCCCTTATCCAGTAGCTCAATAATCCATAATCCATATTTTGTCCTTTTTTCCCCTTCTTACAGCATCATCACCAGACAGGAGTTCAATATATGGCAGTTTTTCAGATGGTATAATACGTTTTATTTTCTTTTAGTTGTACTTATTTTCTTTGTTCTATTAACTTTGTGCTATAAGTTTCACCACTTCCATTAAATAATTTGGATCAAATAATTTAAGGCTTTCTCACAAAACAAATGTATTATACTAGACCATGGCATGCTGTGAATAATTATGAAAGAAATAACTTTTGAGTCTCAAGGAGCTGTCATTCTAATGGGTGCTTAGATCTTCCACTTTTTCTTCTATTTCTGGCTGATTTCTGCCTCATATTCTCATGGTAGAATTTGTATTTTCTTTCTCTGTTGGAAATACTTATATTATGAACCATAAATTGATAAGTCTTTATTACTTCTATCATTAGATGACAGCATTCAGAAATCAGAACTTGCAAACCAGTTTCCATCAACTTCCAGCCAAAGTAAGTTTTTCTGTTCAGTTTTTATAAGCAAGTTTCTGAAATCGGTCATTCATAATTGTTTTAATTTTTTTTGACAGCAAACAATGCTATTTGAAGAATTGTATTTTAAACACTTAAGAGGAAAAAGTATATATTTTACTAGCAGTGAAATTCTTTAAGGACAAACTATATGAAATAACATCCATAAGACTAAGAATTATCCATAAGACTATCCATAAGACTAAGAGCAAAAGTTAATAAGCAGCACTACTAATAATAACCAAGTGAACCTTGCTGAATCAAAAGAAAGATGGCACATAGCATGACATAATAGGATTACCATGGGTTTTAGAGTCTACAGACTCGACCACTTTAGCCTTCTGTGTAGCCTTGGGGCAAGTTTCTTTAATTCTCTAAGCCTCCTTATTGTCCTGAGTAAGTACTAAGAAAAATCTTCATAGTGACTCTCAGGCTTTGGTCTCCTATCGCTTTCTACTAGCAAAATTAATAAAGAAAATAAAAATAATAAAGAAAAAAAAATGTGAAACCTGAGACCATATTAATGAACTTTTTATGTTGTTACCTTAAAATCCATTGGTCTTTCTTATACTTTGAATGGAATATCATGTAGTGATCATTCGGAAAATACTGGTTCACTAAGTTATGTAGATCTTCCAAATGTTGACACATTTTTAATACAGTATAAAAAGATAACATTTGTTGATATCGCCACCAATCTCAAGACAAAAGTTCTTAAGTATTCAGGAGCTGTCAAGCTTAGAGTGGCAGATACAGTATTTCTACAATCCTAATTTTCACTTTAAACCATGAATTCTGTAATTGGCAACAAATATTGTCAGCTGTTTTTCTAGAAACAACAGACTTACTTTGTTCATCTTCAAGAAAATGTCTGCCAAATACTCAAGTCTGACTAACCATTGTCACTTGTTCTTTTTTTTTTTTTTTTAATTTTTTTTTTCAACGTTTATTTATTTTTGGGACAGAGAGAGACAGAGCATGAACGGGGGAGGGGCAGAGAGAGAGGGAGACACAGAATCGGAAACAGGCTCCAGGCTCTGAGCCATCAGCCCAGAGCCTGACGCGGGGCTCGAACTCACGGACCGCGAGATCGTGACCTGGCTGAAGTCGGACGCTTAACCGACTGCGCCACCCAGGCGCCCCCTTTGTCACTTGTTCTTAAAAGTACTAGTTCAGTTCAACTCAGCTGCACAGAGTTCTTTTCCTTGAGACAACTACTGTGCTGTGCTGGGTAGCAGAAGTACTTTAGGTATATTTCCCAGTTCTTCACATAAAATACTAAGATTTGTGCTCAAGAGTTGAGTATTAATTAAATGAAAAATTTTGCTTTATGAAGCAGTTTCACTGATACCCTTAAATGAATGGGTGTCAATACAAAAACTGTATTAGCACTACCCTGATTCATGCTAAGGCATCAGTTGTTTTTCCCACCATTGCTTTCTTTGCACCATCAATGCAAATGTCCACATGGCGGGAAATGTCAGATAACATCTTAATGTTGTGAGAATAGCTTTAACCTCAAAGACCTCCTTGGAATGATCTCAAGGTACCCACCAGTCACACTTTGAGAACTATTTCTCTAAAAACTCTGTAGTATAAATAAATAGAAGGTATAAAAGTATTATTGTTGTTTTCCTGTTAAATGAAGTGGTATATGAGAAAGTCCTTTATTAAACTGGAAAGTGCTAGGTAAATGTAATTGGTATCATTATTGCCAATAATAATTAAGGATGAGTTGCAAACTCAATTTTTTTAATGTTTATTATTTATTTTTGAGAGAGAGAGAGAGAAAGAGACAGCACATGCAGGAACGGAGGAGGGGCAGAAAAAGAGGGAGACACAGAATCCAAAGCAGGCTCCAGGCTCTGAACTGTTAGTACAAAACTCGACTTGGAGCTTGAACTCAAGAACCGTGAGATCACGACCTGAGCCAAAGTGGGACACTTAACCCACTGAGCCACCCAGGCACTCCATGAGTTGCAAACTCAATTTTACTGGTGTTAACTTGCATTCCACAAAAGATAGGCATCTGCAATTAAAGGGACAGCTACCTATTATAATATATGGAAGATATTCACTTACAGTGCATCCTTTTTTAATCCCTCTGTATACTTCAGAAACATTCCACCTTGGATGATCAGCTACATGAATTCTGAGCATCTAAATTTAAAAATCTATTTTGTATTTTAGTATTATTAACCTTTTAGTATTGTTTATCTCTCAAATATTAATAGTAGTAATAATAGTTTTGCTTTAGAAATTATCTTATTTCTGACTTATGTCATTTCATACATTTAAATTCTAGTTTTTACTCTAAGACTTTTTATCATTTTGACATCGAAGAGACATACGCATATTTACACACATAACTTAAAACCTAGGGGTGTGAGATTTTCTTGAATACACGTGATAAACCTTTCTTTAAGAAAATAAATTACCCGCTCCGTTCTTTAAACTCCTTCCACTTTTAATGTCTATGGAAATTAATATTGGTCTTACAAGTCGTTTGTCCTTGAATCTAAGAAAATGATCACTGGCATTTCTTTTTCTTTTTTTTTTTTTTCCTGAGCAGAAGCAGCTGGACAACCCAAAAGTGCATCTTTTGTCAAGATGAAGTGGTGGTGCCTGCTCGTTCTGGTAGCTTCTTTCGCCATCGGGAGTTTTCTCTTCGTTCGTACTCCTGAGGTAAAAACCACTCCTGTTCAAGAGTTCCAGAACCAGATGAAACAACTTATGAATAAGTACCAAGGTCAAGATGAGAAGCTGTGGAAAAGGAGCCTTACATTCCTAGAAAGACATCTGAATAGCTCCCAGCCTCGGCCTCAGCCTGCTATCTTGCTGCTCACTGCTGCTCGAGATGCTGAAGAAGCACTGAAGTGTCTGAGTGAACAAATTGCTGATGCCTACTCTTCTTTCCACAGTGTCCGTGCCATCCGGATTGATGGGGCGGACAAAGCTACTCAAGACAGTGATACTGTCAAAGAAGAGGTAGACTGGGAACTGAGCAATGGGTTCACGAATGGCCAGAACGCAGCGGTGGTACATCGCTTTGAGTCACTGCCTGCAGGCTCCACTTTGATCTTCTATAAGTATTGTGACCATGAAAATGCAGCCTTCAAAGATGTAGCCTTAGTCCTGACTGTCTTGTTGGAGGAGGAGACACTTGGAACCAGTCTAGGCCTAAAGGAGATTGAAGAAAAAGTGAGAGATTTCCTCAAAGTCAAGTTCACCAACGCTGACACACCCAACTCCCACAAACATATGGACCCGGATAAATTAAGTGGGCTCTGGAGCCGTATTTCTCACTTGGTCCTGCCTGTCCAACCTGAAAATGCCCTGAAAAGTGGCATCTGCTTATAAAGGGTGACAGAAGACAAAATCATGTCTCAAATTCGGAGAATTTTTCAGCCTTTGGAACCAGAGACAGAATTCAGAGCTCTTTATGAAAGAACTGGTTTCTTTTTAAAGGATGTTAAATTCTTAGGTAAACATGGAACATCTAACTCATTTGTTCACCCTAATTATCTGTTATTTGAGAGAATCATTTCCCTGTTTCCATTAAGATCTGCGTTAATGATCCCTGAGGACTACAACTTACACGCAGTCCCCTAGTCTGTTTAGACTCGGGGTTGAATCATTACTGCCGTGTTATGACCAGACCAGGTTGGGGGGGATTGGGCTCCTTCCTATGAATCCTCCCAAGTTTATAAGTTACATTTTTCACAGAGTTTGCTATTAGTAAGGCAGCTCTATAAATGCAACTGTGGGTTTTCCCATTATTCTCTTTTACCATCATTTAGGTGCGAGTTCCTTAGTCAGTTTCCACTTTTAGAAGCAAGAGTAATGAAAGGTCATCTGAGTGTGTTTGGATTGTTTTCTTTGTTTTTGGAGGGCAGGAGAAGGAGGCAAGGAAAAGGAGAAATTGTGGAATGAGGAAGGTAAGGGGGAAAATCTTCAAGATGAAATTTAAAATAAGCCACTGAGACTTAGGTCATTCAGGTATAGCCATATGAACTCTATTCTCAGTGAATTCTGCTGAGGTTTGTTTTTCACGTGTCCTTTTCCTTTAAGAAATGTTTGGTCCTCCCAAGGATTTTAAAGCATGTATATAATAAGATTTAGCATATTTGTTCATTTGACTCTTAAGGGTGTGGTCAGTTCAGAGCAGTTTATTTTGGACATATCCTGAAGCCTTTGTTTTGAATTAAGAAATATAATCGCAGGAATTGGTAAATCACTGGTTAACCGGCTTTCCTGGGCTATCGAAGAAGGATTTGATTTTCTGCGTGCAGTTCTACGAATATAAAGATGTACTATGCACGTGATAAATTTTATTAAGAGTGCCTCGAGCCAAAGAGAAAGCGAACTTTACCATATGTGGAGAATGTTGAGATGTACTACTGTGCATTCCTGTACCGCCGTTGTATTTCAGTTGTAACCTGGCATCTATAACTGACCTTTCTCATCTGTTGTTGACTGCTTTGTTATTCTTAAAATCGTAAGATTCTAGATACACCTTTTTTTTTTTTTAATTTCTACAAACCTTAAATGAAAATACTGTTTTTAGAATACTAGAGGCAGTCATTGGCTTTATCATTCACCTGTTGAGGATCCTCCCATGCCTGGTAGTAGAGTGTGGTCCGGTTCCTTCCAACTAGGACAACCCGTATTCATAAATTTATACCCTTTATTGAAAATTGTTCCTGACTGTCAGAAGTCAGGTCATCTGATTTATAGAGGATTCTAAAAACAAGAGTTTTTGAAAAGGCTTATTTTATACACATATATTATATGGAGAAACACATGTTTTTATTAAATGTTTCGCTGACCAAAATAATTTTAAAGAAATTAATGTTACTTATGTCTTTCAGGAGAAATAATTGTAGCAGCTGATCTGTAAATGACTTTAGAAGCTATTTTAGTAATTTAAATAAATTTACTTTCTTGGTTTGTACTCTGTGTGTCGTAAACTTAATGACGATTCATGAACCTTTTTTTTTTTCTAGTTAATCCTAGAGTTTTCTTTACACTTGAACAATTTTAGTAATTTCTGCTAGGAGAAACAAAGGCCATTTACAAGTACATTGGTTAAAAATATAATCACCATGCTCTTCTGTTTCATCCAGGGATTTTTGAATTATCACTATATTGGAATTAATTTAGGTTTTCCTGACTTGGCAGAAGAATCTACAGCAGTGTTTCTCAAATTTGTCCTTCTCCCCTCCCTAAAGAGTGTTTTCAGATTTTTTTTTCCCTAACCATCTATCCCCTTGAAATTTTAATACCATGCATATACCGTATATCTATCTATGGGCTATATACATTTTTGTCCCTTATACATATGAAGGGAAAATTTAATAACTCATCAGCTTGAACATAGGATTAGGGTTTCTAGAAATTAGGCACAGTGTGACTTTGGGTGGCAAGGTCGGCTCAGGGAAAACCACAGTACAGTACTGGTCTTACAGATTTCTAGAAACTTAATTTGCTTCCCTTCTTTTAATGACCGTCTTGTATTTAAGGAAGTTTTCTAAAGCTCCAGTTCTCAAGACAAAGATTGGAAGTAAACTTGATTTTCATTCTATGAAGAGAACTGTCATTTAGAAATGAGTTTGCATAGTTCATGCCATTAGTTAATGCCTAAAGATATAAAAATCCAGTTTCCCTTTGATCTTGGGTCTTTGGAAAGTGGACTTTATGTTGGCAATGTAAGGAAGCATTTCTCTTGAGTAGATCATGGACTATTCTATATTGTCCTTATCAAAGTCATAGAGTAACATCTTACAGTAGGAGGATTCTACTGGCCTTAGCCACCTGGGATGAAGATGTGGGTTCCGAGTCGGAGAACAAGCTGAGGTTGCTGTTGACTGAAAGGAAACTCCTGCCTTGAATACCTCTCTCTCTTTGGCGCAGATTCAGAGAAGTCCTGGTGTGCTTGCAGCCTCTTCTGGATTGTAGGGAAGATGGAGTCTGTCACCTGAGCATAAATAGGGTGAAACCCCTCACATTTTCATATTGTACCCTTGTCTTTTGCACTTTCTTAGACTTTCAAGGCCCTCTTCCTTCCCCCAATTTCATGCTTTGCTAATTCTTATTTGTTCTTCAGGGCTGAGTTTTTTAGGCAGAACTTCACTTGAAATCTTCACTACTTTCCTTCCCCCAATACTATTTAGGTGCTTCTTTTTTATGCTCTCATTCATCATGTATTACCCCTGACACCACAGTTAGCACGCTTGTACTACCATATGCCTCTCGAGAGCGGGAGAGTATCCTAAATATATGCACAGTGATAACGACAGAGACTGCTCAATCATATTGGTTGAATAAAAACTGCACGCCCTACCTAGTTAGCTAAAAATAGGTAAGTTACATCTTAGTATATTCTTTGCTTTTTCCTGTTATTCTGAGCCTTTTTCTAAAGCGATATAACTACTTCAGCCTCAATTCAATAGTGCTGTGAGTAATTTAAGGAAGGGGACCAATGCCCTGGGAAACTAGTTCTTTTCTGGTGGAAGCAAGGATTATTAGGGAGGGGTTTTCAAGGGGAAGGTGAATGTTAAAAGACAAAACTGGGAAGACATGAGGTCTTTATGTTGAGATGTGGAGTTTGAGTTTTCTATAAAAAGCAAGTTTCCTGGGACACTTGGGTGGCTCAGTTGGTTAAGCATCCAACTCTTGATTTCAGATCTCATGGTTCGTGGGGTTGAGCCCTATGTCAGGCTCTGCACTGACAGCACAGAGCCTGCTTGGGATTTTTCTCCCTCTTTCTCTGTCCCTACCCCCACTTTTTCTCTCTCTAAAAAATAAACATTAAAAAAATAAAAAATAATAAAAAAGCAAGTTTCCTTACACCTTTTTTATAATGCCTAAGAGGGTAGTATAATCCAAATAAGTGATGGCTATGAGTGTGGAGAGAAAATGGATAAGGAAAAATATTTAGGTAGAAATGACAAGGTTTGGTTAATTGAATGTCATATTAGGGAAAATACCTCACAGAGGACTCTTCAAAGTGCTGTACTACTAAAAATAACTCTTCATTCAATTTAGCTCATGTATCTTCTCTCCCCAAATACAAAATACACAGTGGTAGACTCAACTCTTATCTCTGTATGTCATTGTTGACTTTTAGCCGTTTGAAGTAAAGACACGTAATAAGTCAGGGATTATTTGATTGTAAAAAAAAACAAAACAAAACAAAAACAAAAAAAAACAGCGCCGTCTAACAAGCAGAAGAGAAAAAGAGGGGTGGGGTGGGTATTGTAAGAATGCATTTCAGACTCTTACAACAGGAGACTGGGAACGAGAGGACTTCTGATGGAGAGCTCAGCCACCATCCCCCCTGCCTCTGCTTCTGGCTTACTTCACCTTAGTAAGTTCCCCTTTGTGACTTAAACACACAAAGAGAATGAACTTGCTTGGCTCAACCCAGTGTATGGATGATCCCTGAAAAGAATATATAATGAAGCATGGCTGTCTAGGTCACTCCTTTAACAGGGACCATGGGGTGGGGATGGGGAACGGCATTTTCCTGAGGTCAGGCCAACAAGTGGGCAGATCCGGTTAAGGGACAACTGAATACATCTTCCAATTTATAAAGACCTTTATATGACATGATGCGATACTGGTTAATTAATTTCATTTTCACTTTAAAAAATGAAATAAAGGGTGATGGAAACACTATTAAAATTTTAAAATCTGCATCTTTTGTCTAGGCAAACTTGTCCTTTTTGTAGCTCTGCTACAAATGTGTTCTGATTTCTTCCCATTGCGTTGATATTTTTTATGCTGAAGAAATAACGGTTATTAACACTTCAGGTACTATCTTAATATATAATAGCTATTACTAATTTGTTGTAAGTCCCTCAAAAGAACACTGAGAACCTTCTTTAGTTTTCAGACTGTTTCTTGGGCAAGTGTAATGGTAGGAGACTATGTACCTGATTCAAACTTGATTCTTTAAGTCCCTCCCTGCCCCCCAATTGTAGACAGTATCATTCTTAGGCTAAACTTGAGAATCTACTCCATGCTATATACTCCTTTATAGAGAACATTCACTCAGTATTTATTCTGGATGGGCAATTTTCTTTCAATCTCTCCTAGTTTAAGTGGCCTTCTCTCATTGTGTCACAAAATAGATGGAACAGATCTACATAAAGGTCTTTATATTTGAATATGTGTTAAGTTGTCTGTCACTCTTTTTACTTTTTGTCAGCTATTTGCCTAAGTGTTTATTCATGCTCCAAACACCGTTTCAAGTGCTTCATGTGTATTAACAGATTCAAGTCTCATAATAACACTGTGAGGTAGTACTGTTACTCCCATTTAATAGGAAACGGAAGCACAGAAAGGTACAGTGACACTTAAGAATATCCAAGGAAAAAGTAACAAAGCAGAGATTTGAATTTGGGCAGTCTGGTTTGAAAACATCTATTGTCCACCACTAAGCGCCTAGTCTCTAGAAACGCCATATGCCGTACTTTCCCCCCAATCTATTCAGGCTCTATACAGGTTGGAGTATTTTTCCAATTTGTAGGTTCTTATTCGTGGCTCTCCTTTAAACCCTTTTCTTTCTTTCCTCCTTGCTCAGCTTGTGGAATCCAAGTACTACCCTCACCAAAAGTCTGAAGACCGTCATCACACAGTCCTGTTGACTCATACTTGCCTACACTGGCATCGTGCTGTTGTAACTAAAGGCCTGCAGTGTGGATTCACAGTTCATCTTTTTTGAAACACCTATATGTAACCCAGGTCTTAGCTGTCCTCTCTCAGCCTAGATGCAAAATGGCACTTCTTTGACTTGCTGAGAAAGAGTCCGTTTGCATCAAAAACATTGGTAATTGCACAGAAACAGAAGGGAACGTATGACTAAGCGCACAAGTCCCACTGTCTGGAGTCTGGAGTCTGACCTCCTGGGTCCAAATCCCAACTCCATACCTTTCTTGCTCAACGACATCGGCAAACTTAACTTCTCTCCGCCTCAGTTCCCTCATCTCTAAAATGGGGGAAATAATGTAAATAAATCTTACAGTGTTATTGTGAGGATGCAGTCAGTTGCTATATGCGAAGCACTTTGAAAGTGCTGAGGACATCAAAGGGTACAATGTCAGTTATTTTTGTTCACTTAAATTCTTATTATCAATTCTTTTCTGTGTGACATCAGCTGGCTGGCTTCTATTTCCACCCTCTTAAGTGACCCTTATGATGCAGAGTATTTGGACTTTCTCCTAGCTTACACGTCCGTTACCAACCCCAACCCATCGCAGTTCTAGTCACCAGAAACCCCGTCTGTAAAAATCTGGGGGTTTTATAAAGAACGAGAAAGCTTTTGTCACATATATAGACTTTTCTCCCATCTTTCCATGGCTTGTTCGACCTCACTCTCCTACTTTTATTTTTAAAGACTTCACTTTTATTCAAACAATTATAACTGGTTGAGATTATTTCCCAAGTGCTGCACAGACTACCCGGTGTTGAACACAAAGATGTGCCACCTAGATCACCTTAAAGGAAGGATGTGTTGCACCAAATACGGGGCATGTGGTCAGTGAAGAGCCTTCACTGTCAGTCACTTCATGGATTACTTCAGCTGCAGAGAGTCATTTTGCCCAAGGTCATGCCAGGTTAGGGGGAGAGTGGTACACATCCAATGACTGATTAAGGGAATATAAGGGCCAGGCCTTCTCAGTCCATCATAGTACAATTTGGACGGACCATTTGCACTCTAGAGTTTTCCCATGGGATTAGATGAGGCTATGGTACCTGTATTATAATGTGACTCCCCCCTCAACCCCATCCTTCTTCACCTCCTTTCCATAGGTGTTCACGCCAAGGGCATTCCCTAGTAAACATCTAGCACATTAAATTTTGTCAGAGTCTGCTTCTTAGAGATCCCAAACTGTCACACTTCAAGCTTAGTGTAGTGTATAAATGGAGTGAATGATAGCTAACATTTTTTGAGCACTTATCGTGTGCCAAGCACCATGATTTGCACCATACATATAGTATCTCATTTAATTTTCATAATCCTTTGAAGTAAATACTATTACTCTCTCCCTATTATAGTTGAGAAAACAAAGACACAAAGCTATACTTTGAAGATAGAATTTGAACTCAGACCATGTGACTCCAGAACTTACATTGTACTTACATTGTTAACCATCACACTACATTCTATCCCATCATAATATCCATTTCTTTTTTTTTTTTTAATGCATATAATAATGGGTACAATTTAGGGAAACATAGTGCCTGACCTATGGGATCACTTCATTACCTGATGAAATTTACACCTCTCTGTAGAGATAAAATCTGGCAAAAATGTTTAGAACTCTGTTTGAAAGAGTACCTTTCCAATAACAAAGGCAGACTATGGTTCTGATTTCCCAACTTGAGCGTACATTGAACTAGATATTTAAAATCTCTGTCAATGCTGATTCTATAAAACTGGCAAAGTTTGTAATATCTGAAAATACTGTAAACCCCAAAGTATTTCACTTGATGTCTCCTCTGAAAGAGTCTTTATCTCTAGGAGGCCATACTCTGTCTATAGTTCAACAGATGACTCCCACTGTGGTTATATAGTGTAATACTTGCTGTATGAAATATAACATCTTCATGGGTACGTTCCAATGAAGTCTTTCTCTTTGGGAATAGTCTCAGAGAATTAGATTTTCTATCATTAGCTGGTAGGTCCCCCAAACTGAAGGTTTGTTCATCTAAGTGTTAATTGTTATTGAATTAGCAGCTCTGCTTTTTGAGTCACGTGGTTGTTCTTGAAGTAACTATTTGACCCTTACCATTTTCCCCAAGGAGATCAATGTGTATTAGATGATTGGACTATAGGTTATGCTCAGATTTAGTCCTAAGCAACTAATCTTTTGCCTTTTTATCATGTTATCTCATTCCCCTAGGAAAGTGACACAAACGTCAAACTTTACAATAGTCTCAACATCTGCCTTAAATCTTGCACACAGTGTTCAGGGAGGAATATAAATCTATATGTGCATGCTAAAAATGACCTTTTAATATGAAATGAAATATAAAGAACACAAACAGGGGCACCTGGGTGGTTCAGTCGGTTGAGCGTCCGACTTCGGCTCAGGTCACGATCTCGCGGTCCATGAGTTCGAGCCCCGCGTCGGGCTCTGGGCTGATGGCTCAGAGCCTGGAGCCTGCTTCCGGTTCTGTGTCTCCCTCTCTCTCTGCCCCTCCCCCGTTCATGCTCTGTCTCTCTCTGTCTCAAAAATAAATAAATGTTAAAAAAAAAATTAAAAAAAAAAAGAACACAAACGAGCAGTGAATGGATAAGGCTAATATGATTTGCATAGCTATAGTTGTCTCCTATGATTAGAAAGTTGTTTAAGTGCTCTGTGTTTGTTTCAAACCTTAAACATAGGCATATGAGTTTAAACAAACAAACAACCCAAACCAAACAAATTGAAGCATGGTCTCATGGTTTCCTCAAAGAACCAAATTTCCTCAAAACAATACACACAGCACAACGAAGTTAAAATATGTAAAGAGTATAAACAGAAATGAGTAAAGCCAGAAAGCAGTTGAACGGGAAAAGTTTGGAATTAAGGCGCTGGGATAATCAACAAGCCTGGTAATGTTCATTCTTCAGACAGTATGAGGTCATGCTTAAGATAGCAAAATACTTGTGGTGCCTTTCTTCTGAGGTGCTCCAAGTGCTTTGTTGACATTATCTAATAGCAAATATTATTACCCCAATTTTATAGGTGGAGAAACTAAGATACCAAGAGATTAAATAACTTCCTTAAGCATGCACAACGAGTCGGTGATGGAACCAGAAATTTATGTCAGGAATCTAATCTTTTCTGTTCATATCACTAGGTCAGCTTTCCAGATTCAAAAGGCATTTATTGGTGTAAATTTGTTTAAATGTATTTTTAAAACTGATACTATCTTCTGTAAACAATTAAATCAAAATGCTTTTGTTGTAAGTCACAGTTGTTTTTCATGGGAGACATTTAACAGGTAATTCAAAAATAAATGATCCCAGATTCCAAAAAGTATCCACATTAGGTTTAGGTCATTTAGTACAACCTATTTTAGGTATCTAATATAGAACCCTATGAAATTATATCAGTTAGTATCTGATGTCCTAATGGTTATTCTGTGCTTGTGTGTCATACATTATTTTTGGTAAGGTGGGCATGAATAGGAAAGGTCTAGGGATTATTCTATACTTTCTACTCCCACTCAACTCAGAATTGTCCCTGAAGGGGTGCCTGGGTGGCTCAGTTGGTTAGGCGTCCAGCTCTTGATCTCAGCTCAGGTCTTGATCGCAGCAGTGTGAGTTCAGGGTCATGGAGCCTACTTAAGAAAAAAAAAGAAAGAATTATCCCTGAAAATTCTGTAATTTTTATGAGAACAAATTATGAGAGGAGGGAGTGGTTCTTGGTTGTTGCCCTTTCAAAAATGTTATTTTGACTTTAGTCCCCATCTCCAAGCTCCTATGAATCTGTTATAGTCTGCTCCATAAACAGACACTGGCAAAAATCACAAACACAAATATATGTTTATATACTAATAGCAAGTACTTGTGCTAGAAGCAAACTAATCACAGGACAAAAATAAAGTTTGAGAATATTAACTGCATGTAAACTGTATATTTCAAAATGGAGAAATAATACATTTCTCCTTCATTTTGGCCTGAATTTGGGATTAAGGTTACTGATGGGAGATCAGGTTAATTTAGGGCAGAGAGCTGCATATAAACATCCAGTTATACCCATCCCACCTGTGTGGGCTGGTGACCTGAGAGTTGGGGAAACAGAGAAATCATGAACCCAGCAAACAGAACGATTTGTCACTAGGTAACTCCTATCTTTTTGGTTCAGCCAAAGCACAGAAATCCACATGCCAGTCTTCTCTCTAAAGAGAATCCAACTGCTCTGAGCACCTTTGAACAGGCATGCCTTCTGGATTCAAATGATGGAGGTTCCACGGGTAGCCCTACCACTCTTCAACCTGTGACCAAAAGCAAGCCATGTCATGACGCCATGCTTCAGCTTCCCCTCTCTGAGAGACGGATTATGGTGATACATCACAGGAGTTGGTGAGAATTAAACAAGACAATGTGTGTGAATAACTGAGGTTATTAAAGTTTGCGCAAGAGTTATTTATACATACATGTTATCTAAAATTAGTTACATAAAATACATATGTATTAGTTATAACCACTTATATATGTAAAAGAAGTATCAGCATGTATTAGAATAGTATTTATGTTTGGACAATTTTTATTTTTCTTTCTTCCTTCCTTTCTTCCTCCCTTTCTCTCTCTCTTCTTTCTTTCTTTCTTTCTTTCTTTCTTTCTTTCTTTCTTTCTTCTTTCTTTCTTTCTTTCTTTCTTTCTCTTTCTTTCGAGACCATGCATATACACACATGCAACATGCAAGCAGGGAAGGGATAGGGCGAGAGGGAGAAAGAATATTAGGCAGGTTCTATGCACAGCCCGCCACCAGGGGGCTCGATCCCATGAACCTGTGAGATCATGACCAGAGCAGAAATCAAAAGTTGGGCGCTTAACCGACTGGGCTATTCAGGTGCCCTCTCCAACCTCCTTTTTTTTGTGTGTGAGAGTGGACAAATTTTTCAGTTCATGCTTAATGTATGCAATCACTTATATTTCCAAAACCAGCTCTCTCTTCGCCATCAATCTTATTCCTGCCTGTCAGTTTTTCTGTAAGGCAGTTCCAGCTGCTCTTGGCCCCTTATAATATTTTGTTAATGCAGTAGGATTTGTAACCAGATGCTCACATGTTCTCATTTCTTGTCCAACAGGTGGGGAGAACCCAATCCTGGGATTCCAGGAGTGGTTTTAGTGGCTGATAAGCCTCATTTAAATCTGTGGGTCTTCTTCCAGGCTGGGCACCCAGCTGCCTTTTTCTATTTTTGGAAGGGCCACAGAAAATCTCCTGTCAAGAGTTTAAAACTTTCCACAGTCTGCAAATAGGTGGTTCACCCCTTTCAAAATATAACCTGGTTTGGTTACATGTAACCTTATTCTGACTTCTACTCTTTAGCGTTTTTTTTTTTTAATTTAAAAAATTTTTTTAAGTTGCAGCTGTCTTGCTATGAGATGTTCCACTGCATATTTCATTTGTATTATTGGTCCATAAAACAGCATCGAAACAGAGAGATGCCCTAAAAAGAGATACCCTTCTCTTTAGAGTGTTCTGAGAAAAAAGAGGTTGTCTTTGTACAGTAAAGGGATTTCCATGTCTGTTAGCTAAGCTGTTTAAAAGAAATGCCAATAGGGAAAATACCAAAAAGAAGGTGCTGAACATTAGAAGAGACTACTCTTTGAAGGTTCATGGAGGTAAAAATAGGAAAATATAATTTTTTAAAGCTTAAAAACATTTCAAAATCACCCATTCAGAAGTATTCTTCCTCTTAAGTATAAAACTTAATTTGGGGAAAATAGGAAAGACGTGGGGCTGAGATGTAAATATATTGTTTGTTCACTCACAAATCTTGTTGAGGAAACCTGAGAAGATGGAAGCAAATCTCGGAAATAAAATGACCAGCCTCACCTAATCCTGATCCATTCCCCAACACCAGAGTTTATCTTTTTTATATGCTGTGGATATGCACAGAATATGTATAGAATTATTTTGATTTTATTTACATAAAAGTCAGACTACAGATGTTGTTTAAGCAAGTTGCTTTATTACACTCAAGAATTTTTTTTTAAGTTTATTTATTTATTTTGAGAGAGAGAGAGAGAGCACAGGCAGGGGAGGGGCAGAGAGAAAGAGGGAGAGAATCTCAAGCAGGCTCTGAGAGCCGTCGGTGTGGAACTCAGTTCAGGGCTCAAACCTATGAACCATGAGACCATGAGCCGAAATCAAGAGTCAGACATTTAACCAACTGAGACACCCAGATGCCCCAACAATGTTTTTATTAAAAAAAAAATTTTTTTTTGGTGCATGCTCCCTCTCCCTCCCTTTCTCTATCTGAAAATAAACAAATAAAAGTAAAAAGAAATTTTCTTTAGTGTTTTTTAAAAATTTTAAATTAATTAATTTTTAATATGAAATTTATAGGCAAATTGGTTTCCATACAACACCCAATGCTCATCCCAACAGGTGCCTTCCTCAATACCCATCACCCACCCTCCCCTCCCCCCCACCCCCCCCCCCCCCACGCTCTCTCTGTTTTTTCTGTTTTTTTTTTTTTTCAACGTTTATTTATTTTTGGGACAGAGAGAGACAGAGCATGAACGGGGGAGGGGCAGAGAGAGAGGGAGACACAGAATCGGAAACAGGCTCCAGGCTCTGAGCCATCAGCCCAGAGCCCGACGCGGGGCTCGAACTCCCGGACCGCGAGATCGTGACCTGGCTGAAGTCGGACGCTTAACCGACTGCGCCACCCAGGCGCCCCTGTTCTCAGTTTTTAAGAGTCTCTTTTGGTTTGGCTCCCTCCCTCTCTAACTTTTTTTTCAAGCCCAGCTAGCATCCTTATGAAAAACAAAAAACCAAGGGGCGCATGGGTGGCTCAGTCAGTTAAGGAACTGACTTCAGCTCAGGTTATGATCTCACAGTTCGTGGGTTCAAGCCCTGTGTCAGGTTCTGTGCTGACAGCTCGGAGCCTGGAGCCTGCTTTGGATTCTGTGTCTCCCTCTCTCTCTGCTCCTCCCCCCGCCTCTGCTCACTCTTTCTCTCTCAAAAACAAATTAAAAAAAGAAAAAAACTCAAAAACAAACAAAAGAAATGTTTTTGAGATGTACCCATTGTTTCCAATGTCTCACAATTACTACAATAAATTAGTTTATGATTTTAAGCCTCTATATTTAAAAAAAAAAAAAGTCAGTGTCAGGTTTGTCCTAAATCCTAGTTTGCTTTTGACCTTATCAGAAATAGAAAGAGGAAGAAATTCACTAACCCCATTGCTGGGCTCTGTTCCAACAGCACTTCATTACTCATTTTAAGGGGGGATTCGCCATCAAAAATGAAATGTGGATTTGAAGCAATCTTCCAGATAATCCAATCCCAAAAAGCTACTTTGAGCTCAATAGCCACATGTTTAAGGAGTGGACTTTGTTCTTCCTTAAATTTCCACCTAGTTCTCCTGGTCTACTTTATTGATATAATGAATTCATCCATCTATCCATTCAATGAATTTTTCTATTAACTGTTAGAGCTAAATGCATAGCACTAGGTTAAACAGGTTATATTTGTTTATATTATTTTTTATTTTAAAAATTCTAGTGTAAAACATACAGTGCTATATTAGTTTCAGGTGTACAATACAGTTATTCAACAATTCTATACGTGACTCAGTGCTCACATCACAATAAGTGTACTCTTAATCCTCTGCCTATTTTACCCATACTCCCACCCACCTTTTCTCTGGTAACTACCAGTTTGTTCTCTACATCCAAGAGTCTGTTTTTTTTTTTTAATTAATTTATTTATTTTGAGAGAGAGAGAGAAGGAGAAAGAGAGAGAGAGAAAGTGTGAGAGAGGGACAGAGAGAGAATCCCAAGCAGGCTCCATACTGTCAGTGTGGAGCCCGACAGAGGGCTCAAACCCACGAACAATGAGATCATGATCTGAGCCTAAGTCGGACGCTAAACCGACTGAGTCACCCAGGCGCCCCTGAGTCTGGTTTTTAAAAACAGGTTTGTTTTATTTGTGGTCATGAGGAAGGGCATGCTCTTTGTCAAGGACATGTTTATCCTTTTCATGTTAACTTTACGCAAGATATACTTCCTAAATTCTAGCTACCTTTACCAACCAGTATGAATGAGTAACTCAAAAACAGGGTGGGAGAAAGGGTAGATCCCACCACTGATTTAACTGTTTGCCCTACAGTCCCATTAAATCTTCAAACCATATCCTATACATCAAAAAACAAAAACAAAAACAAAAAACGTACCATAAAAGCAGAATCTCTGCTAACGTTAAGTCCATCCAGGTTAAATTCCTTGTTCTAGAGTCATAGGGCAAGTCATAGGGCAAGTCAGTGTGAGTAGAGGCTTTGGAATCAGATGTAGGTTGGATCAGTAATGTCCTGCTAACTCAATATGAAAGTTTCAAGTCCTTAAAACCTTGTGGTGCTTTATCACAAAGTTTTCATTCTCAGCAACTGGTTTGTGCAAAATCAATGTTAACTGCATTTATAGATTATTTGGAGTGGGGTTAAGATCTTTTTTCGTGTTGGAAAATAATTTCCCAGACCATCTAAATATAATTCTGTGCTTATTTAGTCTTGTTTGCTGCTAAATTCATTGAAAGTCTCTTTGATTTCTTTCTTACGAGTGATGTCTTGACCTTCCCAGATAAGGATAAACGTTTTACCTAGCAATAAAGCAGAACCAATCTGTTTTAATATTTACTCAAGAGGTTGTAAGTAAAGTAAGTGAAGTAAATGGCTCTGTTTTAACTTTACTAGAACTTATTTGTTAGAATTTCTTCCCTTTCAAGCTATGGATTTTTGCAATGGTCAGGTAACTTTCTACATTTAAGAAGAATGTGATCCTGAGTCACGAATTAGCTCAAATCCCGAGTTCCTCTTTTTCAAGGAGGTAGACAAATGCTGCTTGCTCCCTTATTTATTTATTTATTTATTTATTTAAAATCTGTGACTATGAATGGCTGAATCCTCAGAGAACTTTCAGGTACATTCCACATTATGTATTTCTGGCAGCAATAGGCTTCCTCATGTGCCCTCTCACAGAATCTCAAAATCTCAGGGCAATTCTGCTGAACTGAGTCATAGTCTCAGGACTGAATGGCATCGAGCATGAGAAACACAGTGTTGTTAACAATACACTTATACTGACAGGTTTGTCCGGTAAAAAAATAGACTCTGCTAGGACGGTCCAGTGTGTTCTTACCAAAGGCAAATTTTTGCCATGGTTTTCTTTTTTTTTTTTTAATTTTTTTTCAACGTTTATTTATTTTTGGGACAGAGAGAGACAGAGCATGAACAGGGGAGGGGCAGAGAGAGAGGGAGACACAGAATCGGAAACAGGCTCCAGGCTCTGAGCCATCAGCCCAGAGCCCGACGCGGGGCTCGAACTCCCGGACCGCGAGATCGTGACCTGGCTGAAGTCGGACGCTTAACCGCCTGCGCCACCCAGGCGCCCCTCCATGGTTTTCTTATAGGGCTGTAATGATGATTAAACTAGTGGGCCAAAGTTCACTGCAAATCCTGCAATAACATCATACCTAATTCTAAACTGACATCTGGTCTGGTTGTTTAAATATTAAAATAGTTCTGCACTAAATGATATATCTGATAAAGGATTAGCATCCAAAATATATATGTAAAGAACTAATAAAACTCAACACCCCAGAAAACCCAAATAATCCAATTAAAAAATGGGCAAAAGACATAAATAGACATTTTCCCAAAGAAAACATACAGATGGCCAACAGACATATGAAAAGATGTTCAACATAGCTCATCATCAAAGATATACAAATCAAAAGTACAGTGAGTATCACCTCACACCTGTCAGAATGGCTAAACTCAAAAACATAAGAAACAACAGGTGTTGGCAAGGATGTGGAGAAAGGGGAACCCTCCTGCACCGTTGGTGGGAATGCAAACTGGTACAGCCACTGTGGAAAGCAGTATGAAGTTTCCTCAAAAAGTTAAAAATAGAACTACCCTACAATCCATCAATTGTACTACTAGGTATTTACCCAAAGAATACAAAAATACTAATTCAAAGGGATACATGCACCCTAATGTTTATAGCGGCAGTATCTATAATAGCCTAATTATGGAAAAGCCCAAATGTCCATCAACTGATGAATGGATGAAGAAGATGTGGTATATATGCAGAATGGAATATTATTCAGTCATCAAAGAAAAATGACGTCTTGCCATTTGCAATGATGTGGATGGAAGCTAGAGAGTATTATGCTAAGTGAAATAAATCAGTCAGAGAAAGACAAATACCATATGATTTCACTCATATGTGGAATTTAAGAAACCAAACAAATGACCATAGATAAAAAAAAAAAAGAGAGAGGCAAACCAAGAAACAGGCTCTTTTATTATTTATTTTTGAGAGAGAGAGAGAGAACACGCACATGTGAGCTGGGGAGGGGCAGAGGGAGAGGGAGAGAGAGAATCTCAAGCAGGGTCCATGCTCAGCATGGAGCCCAACCAACATCATGACCTGAGCCAAAATCAAGAGTCAGCCACTTAACTGACTGAGCCACCCAGGTGCCCCATCGGATTCTTAACTATAGAGAACAAACTGATGGTGGCCAGAAGAGAGGTGGGTGGGAGGATGGGTAAAATAGGTGATGAGGATTATGGAGTATACTTGTGATGAACACCGGGTGTTGTATGTTAAGTGTTGAGTCACTACATTGTACACCAGAAACTAACATTGCCCTGCATGTTAACTAACTGTAATTTAAATAAAAACTTAAAAAACATAGTTCTGTACTGGTTGCTAAATAGCTGTTGTCCTTCAGCAACCTGATTGGCAAGATCTAACTAAGGTGTTTATACCCACCAAAAAGGGAAGCCTCTAACCCTGCTCCATTCTGTTTGGCTCCCCACCTTACTGGTTGTTGTAAAGTTGTAGTAACACTCCTGCCTGAAACAAATGTGACAATAAAAGTGAATGACGTGTGTGTGTGTGTGTGTGACATAACGTGTGTGTGTGTGTGTGTGTGTGTGTAAAGAGAGAGACACAGAGGGAGAGAAGATGGAGGTTGGATCGACAATGCCCTGCTACTCAAATATGGAAGTTTCTTTTCTGTTTTATCACAAGTTTTCCATTGTCAGCAACTGGTTTATGCAAAATCAATGTTAATTGTATTTATAGAGTATTCGGAATGGGAATTTTAAGATTTAAAAAAAAATTTTTTTTCAACGTTTATTTATTTTTTTTGGGACAGAGAGAGACAGAGCATGAACGGGGGAGGGGCAGAGAGAGAGGGAGACACAGAATCGGAAACAGGCTCCAGGCTCTGAGCCATCAGCCCAGAGCCCGACGCGGGGCTCGAACTCATGGACCACGAGATCGTGACCTGGCTGAAGTCGGATGCTTAACCGACTGCGCCACCCAGGTGCCCCAAGATTTTTTAAAAGTTAGACTTTTTAATTTTTTTAAAGTATATATATATATATAAACATACTTCTATATGTTACAGTATATATAATATTAACATTAAATTACATATACTATATATTATATTGCACACATATTATAATATTACATTTGTACATATTTTGTTACATATTTTAATGTATATATATACATATTTACACATCCTATTGGTTCTATTAGACCTGACTAATACAGATAGGATCCAGAACCATCTGGAATTATCAATCCCTCATTTGTCTGGTAGTTAATGCTGGAAAGACTTAGACAGTTGGGAGGAGGAATACCTAGGGTTCTTTGTGCATTTCTATCTCTATATGGTCTTCCAGTATAGAGCTTCAACTGGGCTTTTTTCGTGTCAGACAGGATTCCCAAGGCATGTGTCCCTGGAGACAAAACACTAAGCAGAATTATATTGCTTCTTGTGACCTAACCTCTGAAATCACATTTTATCATTTCAGTTGTATTCCCTTGGTTGCGACAGTTACAAAAGTCCATCCAGGCTCAAGAAGAGGGGACACAGGGGTGCCTGGGTGGTTCAGTTCGTTGTGTCCGTGATTCTTGGTTTCAGCTCAGGTCATGATCTCACGGTTTGTGAGTTTGAGCCCAGGATCGGCCTTGGTGCTATCAGTGGAGGCTGCATGGGATTCTCCCTCTCCCTCTCTGCCCTTACCCCACTCACGCTGTCTCAAAATAAACTTAAAAAAAAAAAGAAAATAATTTGTTTGACTTGAATTAATCAAAAATTGAACGATGTTAGCATTAACTTTGAGTTTCTTTTTACTTAGAACCAGCTGTACTGCGTTTTCACTGACCTATCTTCCTCTCCCAGGAATGTGCATAGTGGAGGGCTGGGCTGAGGAGAGGAGATGACCTCTCTTTGCTGATCTGGAAGAGTAGCTTGGAGGCCGGACACAGGTTGGAGTTGATTCTGCACAAACTTCCCCTTGGTGGTGGTTGCCCTTTATGTGAACTGTGGCTAATTTACCTCCAAGGAAGTTGCTGCAGCTTTTTCTTGGATATACACTCTTGTCTTGGCTTAAACTCTGATAAAAAGAGTGTACTTTTCTGTTCAGTGCTACAAAGTTCAAAAGTTTCTTGAACCCCAAATCAGTAAGATATCATTTCTACTGTTCGAAATTACATTTCTTGTGTCCTTTTACTTTTCTCTCTGGGGTGTTCTTCCTCCTATTCCCTACATGTATTTTAAAATTCTCATTTATTTTTATGTTTAAAATATATCATTTAATATTTTGGAAATACAAAAACTATGAAGAATAACAATACAAACACCCACACCTAGCTTGAGAAATAAAACATTACCACCAACACCACTGAAGCTTCTTGAGTTCATCTGGACTACATATAACTTCCCCTTCTGCTCCCTCAGAGGTAATCACATTTCTGAATGTACTCTTTCTTATTCTTTGGCATTTAAAAATATTTTGCTACAGGGTTACCTGGGTGGCTCAGTGGGTTAAGGGTCTGACTTCAGCCCAGGTCATGATCTCATGGTTTGGTATTTCAAACCCCTGGTCGGGCTCTGTGCTAACAGCTCAGAGCCTGGAGCTTGCTTCTGATTCTGTGTCTGCCTCTCTCTCTCTCTCTGCCCCTCCCCCCATTGAGCCCTCTCTCTCTCTCTCTCTCTCTCTCAAAATAAACATTTAAAAGAAATTGAATCTCCTCCTCTTTTTCCCCATTTTTGACCGTTCTATTCTTACCTGCGGAATGTTATTGATGCCTGTGACTCTCCTTCAGCTGGCCACTCCCAATGTCCCCTCATCTTCTGCCCCCTGCCAAATTCTTGTCTTTCTCTGGGTTCCACTCACCCGGCAGGCCACCATTTCAGGAGGATTCCTTCAATTTTAATTTCTTTTTTTTTTTTTTTTTTAAGGAAAATACCTAATCTCTATTTTAAAATACTTATTTTTTTAACCTTTATTTATTTTTTGAGAGACAGAAAGAGACAGAGAACGAGTGGGGGAGAGGCAGAGGGAGAGGGAGACACAGAATCTAAGCAGGCTCCAGGCTCCGAGCTGTCAGCAGAGCCCAACGCGGGGCTCGAACTCACAAACTGTGAGATCATGACCTGAGCCAGAGTCAGACGCTCAACCAACTGAGCCACCCAGGCGCCCCTAAAATACTTATTTTTAAATGGTTAGTATAGTGACATGATTCAAAATCGTTAAAGTACAAAAGAGTACAACTGATAAATCTCCCTCTTACTCTTAGTCATCCGTTTCCTTCCACACAGACAGCCAGTGATAGCAGTGTCCTCTGTATCCATGTAGAGATAATTTATACATGTACAAGCAGGTATTATATTTCTCTCCACCTTTCCTTAACTCGAATAGTAGAATACTATTTACGTGGGTTCTGACTTCAGGTTCAGTTATCTCTGACTCCTCTTTTGGAGCAGGAACACTCAACCTGGGCAGGCACCATTCTCTACCTGACTGCTGAGGCTGCTGTACCTTTTCAAGGCTGAATCCAGCCTCAGGCTACTCTGGCTTCCAGATTCTGGTGCACACATCAACCTTTCCATGTTGTCTCCTCAAAGCCCTTCTCTCTAGCTCGAGGAAAGGAAGAAGCCACCTCTGCACCTCTCTGCCTATTCTCTCCAAAAATCTTCCTCTCAAATCCTGTGAATCTACAACCCCTTAATCCTTTTTTCTCTTTAAGTTGATTTATTTATTTTGGGAGAGAGAGAGAGTACGAGCTGGGGAGGGGTGGGAGAGGTGGGGGGACAGAGGATCCGAAGCGGGCTCTGTGTCGATAGCAGGGAGCCATATTCGGGGCTTGAACTCATGAGCTGTAAGATCATGACCTGAGCAGAAGTTGGACGCTCAACTTACTGAGCCACCCAGAAGCCTCTCTCAATCCTTTCATATCACTGACCGGGTTGAAGGGTCTTGAGAGGGGGGCCCAAGAATTGCATTACTGGTATCATATTACTCCTTTGAAAATGTGCTTCTTGGACGCCTGTCTCATAATTTACTTGCTGCTATCAGTTTGTCTCAGGACCTCACGCAACAATTGCAATTTCATATTCATTATAGTCAAATATGGTAAAATGCTGCAAGAGCCAATCTGTAGGGTATAAATTAATAAGAGCTATGGCATGTCAAAAAGAAGAGAGGTTGGTGTGTTTGGGGTATTTGGGAGGTGAAGGAGAGGCAGGGGTCAGCGTGCAGTATGAGAGATGGAAACTGTGCATAGGCTGATACGAGGATAACATTGCTCCCCACACAGTGACAGAAACTTTTGGTGTTTTCTCTGTTACCCAGGAGGCAGCATGGGGGTGGAGAAGTATAAACAGGCTTTAGAGTAAGGGAGACCTCAAATCTTACTTTGCCTTTTACTGATGGCATAATATTGGGCAAATTACTTAACTTTTCACAACGCATTTCCACTTTTAAAGATTTTATTTTTAAGTAATCTCTACATCTAAAGTGAGGTTCCAGCTCACAACCTCGAGATAAAGAGCCCCACGCTCCACCCACTGAGCCAGTCAGGCGCCCCCTTCCCATTTCCTCTTTTTAAAAACGTGAGTATAATATTTAATAAGGTGGTTGTATAAATTCAGGAAAATAACATATGAAAAACATCTATCCCACTGCTTTACACAGAAAGGATGAGGAAAATAACTTTTTCCTTATGTTGTTTTCTCACTACCCCTGGCACCACTAGGATACCCACATTTCCTGTTCTTCCCTCCGGCACAGCCTCCTGGAGACACAGTACAGATTTTACATATGCGCAGGACCATTTTTGCACATCCACATACGTCCTATTCAGGCACAGTTAAAAGCCCTACAGAGAAGGAGCGGTTACTGCCTTCTGCTTTTACTGATGAGGTCTACCCAATAAGCAGTTACCCAGCACCTAAAATGTCCTAGTTACACCTAGCAGTTAGCAGTTATCCAGCACCTAAAATGAGCTAGGCCCTACTGGGGTACGGAGAGACAAGCGTCTTCAAGATACTTAAAGATGAGAAATAGTCTCTGGGTAAACAGTTGTGGGAGTTCAGAAGGTGCAGGAAAGTGATGGGCAGAGAGCTTGTGCGAAGTGAGCACCTAGCGGAAGGTGGCATTATTTGCAGAAGACATGTCATTTAAGCTAAGTCCTGACACACATTAGAATTCACCATTCGGAGACTGGGGAAAGAGGATAAAGATATTAGAAGATATGTTGATCACACAAAGTCTCTCAAAGCACAGTTCTACCAATGCCTATACCTAAACGGGAGGAAACTCCGTTTTCCTTGCTCTGGCGTCTCTAGCCATTGGACAGACTGCATGCTGAACACAATCGTTAACCCTCGCGAACAAAACGGCCAGTGACAGCAGTGGGTAACTGCAGCAGCCGCAGCGCTGCAATTGCTCTGAAACTGATTGGGGTAAAGAAGATCTACTTGGACGACAATTGGTGAAACATCGTAAACTCCGAGAAGCTGTAATTTCGACTTCTGAGCGCACCCTGGTCAAACCCCCAGCTTGTTTTTTGGCCCGGGGTGAAATGCGCAGCCAAAAGGCCCAATTAGCGTCCGAGGAAGGAGGGTGGGGGGTGGGGGTGGAGAGAGGTCTCCGCTGCGGATCTACTTTGGCTCCTCCCGAGTCCTGCAGGGCACAAACTCGCCACACTAAACATGGCGCTCTCGAGTGTCCTTTCTTCCTTCTCTCTCCCGCACCTTTCGGCCACACTCAACATGGCCCTAACCGAAGGTTGTATTCCTGTAGAACCGTGTCGGGACAGTTCTCGCGAGGTTTGCCTGGGCCCCGACTGCTCCCGCCCTGCCTCGCGCGACCGCCACTGCCACTGCCGCCGGCGCCGCTCCTCCTCCGTGTCAGTTGTTGGGCTGTAATGGCGACTGGGCCGCCGCTGCCGAAGTGACTCCCGGGCGGGGGAGCGGGGCCGGACCTGCGCCAGAGGGAACTGCAGAGAGCCGCAGCTCAGGGGGAGGCTTGCTGTGGGGGAGGGGAGGCAGCCTTTCTGCCTCTCCTTCCTTCTCTGCAGCCCGGCGGATCCCGGGAGCCGGTGCGAGGCGGGCACCCGGTGCGTCCCCGGAGCGGGGAGGCCAGGCCCGGCAGCCCTGGGGCCGGTCGGGGAGGCATCACTGCACCCTCCGCCAGGCCCCGCGGGATGCACCGTGGGAGCCGAGGGCGGAGGCGACACTCTCAGGTGAGCCGCGGGAGGACGTGGCTGGGACCGCGGACGCTCGCTTAGCTTCTGCTGCCTCTGTCCGCGGTCCCGGGTCCCCGGTGGCGGCGAGAGAGGCGGGGCGGGGCGCCGGGAGTCCTGGCCCAGCCTGGCGTCCCCCTCGGGGAACCTCCCCGTGTCCTGAGCCTTTGCGGGGAGGGCCATCCTGAGACCTGGGTTTCAGGTCCCACCGGTGCCTGCCGAAGACGGATTTCCTTCCTTACCTGCTAGTGCTCCCCCTGCTCCCGCCCCTCCTTTCGTCTGCAAAAGCTGTAAGATACCTCTCGCCTTTGGTCTCCGGAGAAGTGCTCCTCCTTCGCTTGCAGATCAGGCATATTTTAGGAAATTCCGGGCAACTGGCTCCAGTGGCAAGGATGACTGGTTTCTGTTCCTTTTTGGTGGGGATAAGCATTCTCAAGTATAGGGGAAACTTTGATCTTCTGCTCCAGTCTAGCAGCTGCTGAATGTAGTCTACCGATTTATTCACAAATGATTTAGTGGGAGATTTAAAAAGCTTTACGCTTTCAAAGTTGTCAGTATTTTTCCCCGCCCTCTTTTTAAATGTAACCCAACATGGTAAACAATACTTAACTGATGTCCCAAATACGGTTTGGAATTTCGCTGGATTTTTAGTTTTCAGATAGGAAGTTGCCCATAGGTCTAAAATTTTAATGTGGTTTTAGTGTAGTAGCAAGTCTTTCATAAAAGAAAAAGATCCTTCATATAGGACAGGTTGTCAGGAGTAGTAATCAGTATCCATGCACTCCGCCTGATTGTTTGATATTTTTGTTTTGATGGCGATCCTTGTTTTGAATTTGGAAAAGTCGTTAATGGTTATGTTGCCATGTTAACGATACCTCCTCCTCTTGCATTTAAAGGTTTTAAAGGAAAGGCTATGTTAGGCGGACCTAGCAACAGCCTGAAACGGTTTGTAGAAGCAATGATAAAATACTGAGAGCTGCTCTCCACTTTAAAAATTTTTTGGTTTAAAACACAGTTTTTAAACAAGGCCGTGTGCTGCCAGTAACATGAGATTTTGGGGGATTGGTTTTAGACCCATGGTAGAAGTTGCTTCAAACCCATGGGTGTGTAACATGAAATTAGTTTTGGTGTGCTAAATTGACCAACTCCATTCAGTGTAATAAAATAAATCTGAACCATTGGAGCGTCATTGCATTGAAGATGCTTTAATCAGAAAATAAACATCAAGCTAAAATACATTGTATGTGTGGATAAATACATGTATCTCATTTTTTCATAGTAGCAGGACTTGTGTTTGTGATGATGGTGACATCTAGTCAGTAAACAATTTCATACATATGTGAGACAATTTCCCTGATTCTCTGAGATATATTGTTATGTAAGAGTGTTACTACTTAAACAACTAGCCTCCTGTGGGGGTAATCAATTTAGGAATTACGAAGTTTTGAATTTTTTCTTAGTGCTTTTTTTTGATTGCCAGTTTTTTGCCCCTTTTAAAATACTTATGGACAGACGAAAGGAGATGGAGTCCTTATCTAACCCATTTTGTTATTTTTTAAATTGCTGTGTTATAGTGGCGGCAAAAAAGAAGCAACTTTTTAAAATAACTGACATCATTTTTCAGTGTATCACCACATACATTATTTTATTTAATCTTCGTAGCAATGTGAGGTAGGTTTGGCAAATATTTTTGTTTTGCAGTTGTGGAAATTGACACAAGGAAGTGTGATGAATGATGCTCTTATTCCTGAACAAGTGTTTTTTGTTTTTATTGAGGTATAATTGACACAACATTATATTAGTTTCAGGTGTACAACATAATGATTCATCTGTTTGTATTGTGAAATGATCACAAGTCTAGTTAACATTGTAGAATTAGTTTTATTTTAAAATTGGATATTAATATAGATACTCTGGAACTTGGTTTTATAAAATCTAAAAAAAAATCTATTTTTGTTCCTTTTGACATACCACTAACTCCTTAATGCTTAATGATTGTTCTTTAAAAATAGTATTTTCAATAATTTTGTTAATTATGAACAAGTAATGAATTATTATAATGAATGGCTTTACCGCTGTATGTACTTTTTGCTTGAACAGTACTCCTAAGAAACTGTAGTTGATTTGTCATCTTTCATTTTGTTTGGATACTCATAGTTATGTCGTCTTTGAAATTCAAAGCATTTATAGTCTTGGTTATGATAAACCAATATTTGGGCCACATAGTAGCATAACTGAAAAGTAGTGACATCTTGGTGACTTTATTCTAGTACTGGTGATTTAAAAAGTTAACTTGTCATCTACACTTGTGATTGCTAGTCTTTGCAGTGCAGGAGAGGTTGTGAAATAATTTCTTTATTGACATTTTCTTCTCATGTCAAACAATTTCTAGTGTTGCAAATAGTCCAAAAAAAACCCCACAAATAATCAAAAGATTGCATAGTGGGGTTTTTTTTTTCTTTCTTCTGCACTAATAGCTTTTTGTTTATTGTTATCAGAAGTGTAACTTTACATTTACTAGTGGTTATTTTGGTTTGTTATTTGCCTTTCTTGTCTAGTCTGTAAGTTCCATGATGGCAGAGTTACTCTGTTAACTATTGTGCACCCGGTGCTTAGTACATAGTAAACCAGTCAATAAATATTAGTTGAATAAATTGACTTAAGAGTGGTCTTGGCATAATATTTAAAAAAACACAACACTGGTTCATGTTCCTAGGCACATACCAACTCTTATTAGAAATATACTCTAGAGATATGTTCAAGTTTGCTAGGTTGCAGGGAATTACAGCCTGGGATTAAAAAACCACTGGGAATAAGCCACAGGTGGATCCTGAAAACTTTATTGGCTATTTTAATGATTTGCCTAGGTCTTCTGGCAATAGTTATTATAATTTAAAGAAAATAGAAGGTTTAAGGCCCTGGCCTAATTAGTACTATAATTATAGGCTTTTAATAACTTGAAGTCACTTCTTAATTACAGCATTGAGAGTTTTAAATCTGAAAGGCCAGGTAGTCCAATTCCCACGTTTTATGCGTAAGTGAACAGTATCGTATAGGGGAAATATCTCACCCATAGGTGGTTTCATAACTGGATGAAGAATTCACTATACAGTCTACACCTCTTTAAAGTCAGATAATTATCAAATTAGAGGATGATTGTGAACAACCTGGCAGTCTGTTCATTCTGCGTCAGAGTGAAAAACTCAAAATAGACCTCTCCATGAATCAAAAATATTTGTTGACTTAAAAATGAACCTCAACCCTCCCCTCTGTCATTGGGACTATAAGTTGGTACAAGTAGGACAGTGTTCTGGAAGGAAATTTGGTATTATCTATCAAAATTAAAAGTGCGCATATTTGATAGAGTTACTTCATTTTTAGGGAGTTTATCTTACAGAAATTTTAACACAAAAGCATAAGAGTAAATCTATAGGGAGTTCATTTTAACATTATTACAAGTAAGTGCCAATAGTATTAAAAAATTAAAAAATGTCAGGAATAGTCCTAAATGTAGAGGAATAGTTAAAATTCTAGTGTACTTATGCTGTGAAGTGCTATGCACTTGTTAACAGGTTGAGGGATAGCTAGATTTACTTCATGAGAAGCAGCTGAGTGTATCATTGAGTGCAAGGACCATGCAACTAACTTTCTGGGTTCAAATCCCAAATGCATCATTTATTAGACGCAGCCATTAGCAAATTACTTAAACTCATCTGTAAACTGGATATAATTATAGTTTCTCACCTGACAGGGCTGTTGTGTGAATTAAATGACTTACTATTTAAGCCTTAAGCAAGCACAGTAAGCACCACATAAATGTTTGAGTGTTTGCAATTACTATTATGTCCTGACATGGAAGAATGTTCATGATATAATCCTGAGTGAAAGAAAAAAGTTGCATTACACTGTAGAATATGATCCAGTTTTGAAAAAACAAACACGGACAAAGAAATGTAGTTTGATTTTGTTAGGATTTTGTATGTCCGTAGGAAAGGGTCTGTGAGGATATATGTTAAACTATCAGCTATGTTATCCCTGAGGGAGTGGATGACTTTCCTTTTTTTACTTTAGACACTTTGGTACTGTTTATTATAACTTCCACTTTTATAATTTTTGAAGCTTTTTTTCTAACAAATATCAAAACAATTTCCTTTTATTATACAATCATATAAATGTATTTTTGAAAAAAAATTTTTTTAATGTTTATTTATTTTTTAAGAGAGACAGAGCACGAGCGGGGGCGGAGCAGAGACAGAGAGGGAGACATAGAATCTGAAAAAGGCTCCAGGCTCTGAGCTGTCAGCACAGAGCCCGAAGTGGGGTTCGAACTCTGGAACAGTGAGATCATGACCTGAGCCGAAGTCAGACACCCAACCGGCTGAGCCACCTAGGCGCCCCTACATGTATTTTTGAATTTAGTTGTTTTTCAGAGATCTGTAGATTTCATCAACATGCTATCACATGATTAGATTGTTTCAAAACTTTTGTTGATGCAGTTAACCCTTAAGTGTTTTTATTTTCTACTAGCTTTGTGACCTTAAGTGTCATTTCTTAATTTGCAAAGTAAGCATACAGGCTAGATCAGTTGTTTCTTAAACCCAGGATTCCCAAACTGTGCTGTCAGGTACCTTTGAGCACTATAGTGAGCTCACACAGGCACTGTGGAATATTTAAAAAATTTTGAGGGAAACACGGTAGTATTTCACAGCTGTGGGGTATCTGTGTGATATTTGACATCTGTGGGACACTGCTCAAACTATTAGTTTCAGGTAGTGTCTGTGACATTGTGCTGTATTCCTTTTGATGACAGGAAGTCTTCAAAAAACTAGGTTTGGGGGCTACTGTGATAAAAAAAAGTACTGTGCAAAAATCCATATGAACGGTAAATGAAAGTGGCAGTGTCCAAAGTGTTTTCAAGGTTTGAGAAGTTGTGTGTAGTAGGTGCATTCATTCCATTAATAAGCAACTGTGGTTATTTAGTAAAAATATTTCTTTCAATTTATATGTATTTTTCAAACTGCTACTAAGTTGTTAGGACATAAATACTTAATAGATTGTATGGATCTAATAAATGGAAATAGAAGGCATTTTTTGGTGCCGAGGGGGAATCTTGAAAAAATTACTGAGACACTGAGATTCTGTGAAATGAAAAAGCTTGGGAACCTCTCAAACTCTTTTGACTAGGACACTTACAATAAGAAATGTATTTTTTTCTTAGGGATATAATTTACATATATGTATAAATATAAATGAATTGTAAGTTCCACTAAATAATATCCTACTACTTTTAACACACCCTGTTATTTTTAATTCAGTCCCGTTTGATTTTATTAAAAGATGCTAGCTCCAATCTATCAGATTTTTTTTTTTTTGACCTACTAATGGGTTGTTAACTACAAATTTGAAGAGCATGAGGCTGGATGACCTCTAATTTCTAGCTTTAATGTGCTTTGTTTTCTGATTGGTTATAAATGAAATCGGACTACACTTATTCAATTGATGCATCTCTGAAAATTTGTATAGATGCTACATTTGTGTATTGTGAATTATTATTTTTTTTAATTTATTTATTTTGAGAGAGAGAGAGAACCCAAGTGGGGGAGGAACAGAGAGAAAGAGAGAGAGAATCCCAAGCAGGCTCTGCACCATCAGTGCAGAGCCCAGTGTGGGGCTCGAACCCACACACTGAGATCATGACCTGAGCTGAAATTAAGAGTTGGATGCTTAACCAACTGAGCCACCCAGGTGCCCCCATAACAGTATTTTATTAAAGAATTTCTCTGTAGTTCCAGGCTTGTTTGGAATTATAAATGCATATATGTATGCATGTAACTATTATTTAGTTAGTTATTTTACATGTTGTCAAAATAAATTACCTGCTTAGGAATGGTTAACCTCTTCATATTGCATGAGGCTCCTGTATTTTTTTTTGCCTGTTTGCATGTAAGAATTGGATCCTGAGACTTATCAATGGGAGCATCCATCAGTCAGCAAGTAGGTCTGGAGCACCTAGTGTGTACTCTGCATGGACTAGGGATATATAGGGAACTAAAACATCTTCACAGTTCCATGTAAGCGACAGATATGTAAATAATAGCACAAGGTGGTAAGAGGAATGGTAAAGTACTGTGGATCCACAAAGTGGGAGCAACTACACTGCCTTAAGGAGTCAATAAACGCTTCCAATGAAAGAAAAAGTAGTTGTCTTTCTTTCCTTTACAGCCTTAGCTTAAATTACTAAGTTATTGAATATGGAAGGAAACTTTTCAAAATTGTTTGTTTTTTCTTGTTTTTTTTTTCCTTCCTCAAAAAGTGACACGTGCCTCTGCTTTAACAAAATTCAAAAACATATTCATAGAAAAATCTGCTTTTTCTCCTTGTTCCTCACTCAGAGTTAACCAGGTTTAGCAATTTCTTAGGTATCAGGGAAGGTTTTGTCATGAAAATTTTATACTTAGGCCAAAAAATAATCCTGACTCGCAAGCTATAAAACACTTTTATAGGGATGTATTCCTTGAAATTAATTTGGAAGAATAAGTATTCAGGATAACTAGATGGTGGGTAAGCAAAGCTTAAGTTCCTATTCCTAGGGCTTTTTTTTTTTTTTTTTCCCTCATTATTCCCAGTCTTGTTCCTTGTCTTCAGTTCTCCTTAATTAAAAGATTAGGACCACCTCTAGTCAAGCTCTAGTTTAGCTCTTCATTTCTTATCAGTGGGAGACATTATGTTCTTTGAGATCCTCACCCTGCCTCATATTCTAGGGGCCAAACTGGTACCAAATGTTACATAGTTCCTTCTGGATTTCATAGATTACAGATCTGCCTTATATTTGTAAAAGTAGTTGTTGGGGTTTTAAAATTTTATTTATTTATATATTTTCTTAATGTTTATTTATTTTTTTTGAGAGAGAGAGAGAGAGAGAATGAGAATGAGTGGGGAAGGGGCAGAGAGCCAGAGACACAGAATCCACAGCAGGCTCCAGGCTCCAGGCTCTGAGCTGTCAGCACAGAGCCCAACATGGGGGTTGAACTCACCAACAGTGAGATCATGACCTGAACTGAAGTTGGCTGCTCAACCGACTGAGCCACCCAGGCACCCCGGGTTTTGTATTTTAAATGTGAAAAGAGTTGAGGCTGAATCCGCAGGTCACTTGTATTTGTGTATTATACTATATTATGGGGGTGTTGGTTATTCTGGATGTTTACTTGGAACAGTGTAATGGGTCTGACCTAGAGCTGGAAAGTTTTCTCCTTTTTTTTCTAGCCTGGTCCCTACTAAATTTGTCCATTTTATATTTAGACTAGATAGTATGACTATTGCAGGCTTGTCTTTTCTCATTCTTTCAGGCAGCCATGATTGTTACATAGGATCTGATAGAGATGAGAGAACTGAAATGTAGCAAAGGTATGGAAAATATTCTCTGTGAGAGCCAAAACAATATAATTTCATTTTATCCCTAGTGCCAGGCACATAGTGGGAGTCCAGTGAATAATGGAACCAAATCTATGTGACTGAATGAGAGCCCTGTCATTTGCTTCTAGAGGATACTTGAGAATTGGCCATTTAAAAATATCATCTTGTATCTTATTTGTGTATATACCGTAAGTACAGATTAGCATTTCTCAAACTTTTTGTGTCAAGAGCACTTCATGAGTTTTTAAAAACTTAAAGACCTCTTGTTTATGTGGGCTACGTCTATTGATATTTACTGTATTAGAAGATTTAAATATATATATTAGTTTAAAACATTTTGTTTAACGTTTATTTATTTTTGAGAGCAAGAGAGAAAGACAGAGCGCAAGCAGGGGAGGGGCGGAGAGAGAGGGAGACACAGAATCCAAAGCAGGCTCCAGGCTCTGAGCTGTCAGCACAGAGCCAGACATGGGGCTTGAACCCACGAAGCGTGAGATCATGACCTGAGCCTAAGTCGGAGGCTTAACCGACTGAGCCACCTAGGCGCCCCTTAAAAAAAAAATTAATTCCAGTATAGTTAACATACAGTGTTACATTACTATAAGGTGTACAATATAGTGAGTGATTCAGCAGTTCTGTGCATTACTCAGTGTTCCTCATGGTAAGTGTACTCTTAATCCCCGTCACCTATTTCACCCATCCATCTTTTTGTTCTCTACAGTTAAGGGTCTCTTTTTCTCTGTTTGTTTTGTTTCTTAAATTCCACATGTGAGTGAAATCTAATGGTATTTGTCTTTCTATGATTTATTTCACTTAGCATTCTACTCTGTAGATCCATTCATGTTGTTGCAAATGACAAGATTTCATTCTTTTTTATGGCTGAGTAATATTCTATTATATATACATAAATATATATATGTACATACACACACACACACACACACACACACACACACACCCCACCTCTTCTTTATCCATTCATCTATCAGTGGACACTTGGGCTGCTTCCATAATTTGGCTATTGTACATAATACTGCAGTAAACATCAGAGTGCCTGTATCTTTTCAGATTAGTGTTTTCGTATTCTTTCGGTAAATAACCAGTAGTAGAATTACTGGATCATATGGTCGTTCTATTTTTAATGTTTGGAAGAACCTCCCTACTGTTTTCCACAGTGGCTGTACCAGTTTGCTTTCCCACCAACAGTACAACAAGGGTTCTTTTTTCTTCACATCCGTGCCAATACTTGTTTCTTTTGTTTTTGATTTTAACCATTCTGACGGTGTGAGGTGACATCTCATTGTTTTGTTTTGCATTCTCCTGATGATGAGTCATGTTGAGCATCTTTTCATGTGTCTGTTGGCCATATGTGAGACTTCTTTGGAGAAATGTCTGATTCATGTCTTCTGCCCATTTTTTAATTGATTATTTGTTTTTGTGTATGTGCTGAGTTGTAGAAGTTCTTTCTATATTTTGGATACTAACCCTTTATTGGATATGTCATTTGCAATATCTTCTCCCATTTAGTAGTTTATCTTTTAGTTTTGATGGTCATTTCCTTAGCTGCACAGACACTTTTTATTTTGGTTTAGTGCCAATAGTTTATTTTTGCTTTTGTTTCTCTTGCCTCAGAAGACGTATCTAGTAAAATGTTGCTTCAGTTGATGTCAGAGACATTACTGCTTGTGCTGTCTTGTATGATTTTATGGTTCAGGTCTCACATTTAAGTCTTTAATCCATTTTGAGTTTTTATTTTTGTGTATGTTGTAAGAGAGGTTCAATTTTATTTTTTTGCATGTAGCTGTCCAATTTTCCCAGTACCAGTTTTTGAAGAGACTGTCTTTTACCATTCTTCTTTGTTGAAGATTAATTGACCATGTAATTGTGGGTTTGGATCTAGGTTTTCTATTTTGTTCTATCGATCTATATGTTGGTTTTTGTGCTATTCCCATGCTGTTTTGATTACTACAGCTCGCTAGTATATCTAGAAATCTGGGATTGTGATACCTCTGTTCTGTTTTGTTCTTTTTTTTCAAGATTGTTTTGGCTATTTGGGTTTTTTGGTTCTGGTTCTGTGAAAAATGTTCTTGGTATTTCGATAGGGATTGCATTAAATCTGTAGATTGCTTTGGGTAGTACGGACATTGTAACAATATTTGTTCTTCCACTCCGTGAGCATGGAATATCTTTTCTATTTGTGTCATCTTCAATCTCTTTCATCAGTGTTTTATGGTTTTTAGAAGACAGATCTTTCACCTCCTTGGTTAAGTTTATTCCTAGGTATTTTATTATATTTGGTGCAATTGTAAATGGAATTGTTTTCTTAATGTATCCTTCTGCTGCTTCATTATTAGTGCATAGGTGCAACAGATTTCTGCACATTGATTTTGTGTCTTGTGTCTTTGTGTCTTGTGACACATTACTGAATTCATTTATCAGTTGTAGTCATTTTTTGGTGGTCTTTGGGATTTTTTATATATAATATCATGTGATTTGCAAATAGTGAAAGTTTTACTTTTTCCTCACCAATTTGTGTGCCTTTTATTTCTTTTTCTTGTATGACTGTTATGGCTTGGACTTCCAGTACTTTGTGGAATAAAAGGGGTGAGAGTGGACCTCCTTGTTTTGTTACTGATCTTAAAGGAAGAGCTTTTGGTTTTTCACCATTGAGTATGATGTTAGCTGTGGTTTTTTTTTTTTATTATTATATGGCCTTTATTATGTTGAGGTATGTTCTACACTTACTTTGTTGAGGGTTTTTATCATGAATGGATGTTGTACTTTGTCAAATGCTTTCTCTGCATCTCTTGAAATCATATGGTTTTATCTTTTGTTGATGTGATGTATCACGTTGATTAGTTTGTGAATATTAAACCACACTTGCATCCCAGGAATGCATCCCACTTGATATGGTGAATGATTTTTTTAATGTATTGTTGGATTCAGTTTGCCAATATTTTGTTGAGGCTTTTTGCATCTGTGTTCATCAGAAATATTGACCTGTGTAGTTCTCTTTTTTTTGGTAATGTCTTTATCTGGTTTTGGTATCAGAGTAATGCTAGCTTCATAGAATGTATTTGGAAGCTTTCCTTCCTCTTCTTTTTCTATTAACTCTTCTTTAAATGTCTGGTAGAAATCTCCTGTGAATCCATCTGGTCCTGGACTTTTGTTTGTTGAGAGTGTTTGATTACTGATTCAGTTTCATTGCTAGTAATCAAATTCAAATTTTTTGGTTCTTCCTGATTCAGTTTTGGGAAGTGATACAGTTCTAGGAATTTATTTCTTCTAGGTTGTCCAGTTTGTTGGTGTATAATTGTTCATACTGTTCTCTCATAATCCTTTATAGTTTTGTGGTGTTGGTTGTCATTTCTCCTGTTTCATTTGTGATTTTATTTGCTCGCTCACTCTCTGTCACTCTCTCTCTCTCTCATGAGTCTGGCTAAAGGTTTATCAGTTTTGTTGATCTTTTCAAAGAACTAGCTCCTGGGTTTATTGGTATGTTACATTGTGTTGTTGTTGTTGTTGTTGTTTTAGTTTTAGTTTCTATTTCATTTATTTCTGGTCTGTTCTTTTTTATTTCCTTCTTTCTATTGATTTTGGGTTTTGTTTGTTGTTGTTTTTGTAGCTCATTTACATGTCAGGTTAGTTGTTTATTTGAAATTTTTCTCAACTTCTTGCAGCAGACCTGTATTGCTATAATCTTTCTTCTGAGAACAGCTTTTGCTGCATTCCAAACATTTTAGACTGTTGTGTTTTCATTTTCATTTGTTTCTGTATTTTTTGATTTCCTCTTTGATTTCTTGGTTCACCCATTTATTTTTTAGTAGCATGTTATTTCACTTCCATGTATTTGTGTTTTTTCCAGATTTTTTCTTGCAGTTGATTTCTAGTTTCATAGCATTCTGGTTGGAAAACATGCATGACATGGAAGTTTTAAACATATTTATTAATTTATTTAAAATAACAATAAACCTGTATTAAAATAAATAACATTTTTAAGTGAAAAGTAACTGTATTTTCCAAAACACAAAACACAAAAGCATTTAGTGAAAAGAATAACATTGTTTGACATTTTCAAATCTTTTTTTTTTTTTAAATTTTTTTTTTCAACGTTTATTTATTTTTGGGACAGAGAGAGACAGAGCATGAATGGGGGAGGGGCAGAGAGAGAGGGAGACACAGAATCGGAAACAGGCTCCAGGCTCTGAGCCATCAGCCCAGAGCCTGATGCGGGGCTCGAACTCACGGACCGCGAGATCGTGACCTGGCTGAAGTCGGACGCTTAACCGACTGTGCCACCCAGGCGCCCCTCAAATCTTTTTAATATCTAGCTTAGTAGAAGACATCTGGATTCTCATATCTCCTTCTGCATTCAACCTGTTGTGATACCATATGTCATGTAGCCTTTGGGAGACTGCACTATATATACTCAAAAGAGAATGAAAGTGAAAAAGAGAATTAATATCTTAATATTATTATGGAAATAGTTTTGATTTCAAAGACTCCCCCTGATAGGTAGACCCTCAGAGATCCCTGGACCACATTTGGAACTGGTGGTATAGATTATAAATTTAGAGTAGAATAGGACCTTAGAGGTCATGTAGTTTTAATCACCTCTTGTGGATATTTCTGGCTTATGCATCTGGACTGAGATAGGGAATACCTCAAGCTTGTGTTTTTGGGAATAATCATGAGTTGAATTTGATGTGCCTTTGAGGTTTCTGAATAAGCAGTTGGATATATGGGTTAGCATAGCAGAGATAAGATCGGGACTAGAGTTTTGGCAGTCATTGGCATATACGTACATGGTATTTGAAGCCTTGGACATGGTGACGTTGCCCAGAGTATAATGTTAGAAAAGAGCCAATGTTCAAACCCTCTTGAACCTCTAGATTTAAGAGAAGGGCTAGCTAGCAGAGGATACTAAGAAAGAACTAGAGAGGAAGTGGAAAATCAGAGTGTGGTATATGGAAGCCAAAGGAAATGAGTGTTTCAAGAGAGTAGTCAACTGTGATAAATGCTGCCAAGAGGCCAAGCACGATGAGGACTTTTTATTTGAAAATGCACAGCAGATTGAGAGATCTTTGGTGATTTTAATGAGCGCTGTTGGGGAGAATTGGAGGGTGCGAAGCACCCAGGAATTGCTTGAAGAGTGAGTGTATTCAATTAACTTTTATGAGAAGTTTGTAAAGGAAGAAGAGCAGTAGTAGAGGAGGGTGCTGGGTTGAGAGACTTTTGTGTTTGTTTTAAGTAAGAAGACTTGATTAAGTATAAGTGCTGATAGGAACAATCTTGGAGAGAGGAGGACGCTAGAGATACACATGAGGGAAAATGTAATTGATGGTTGAAGTTTCTTGTAAGAACCTGGAGGTGGGGAGATCTTAAAACAGATGTATCCTTATGGCTCCTTTCCCCTAAAAGTTACTTTTTGTGTTCTTTTCCTATTCCCCCTCTTTATGAATTCTTAGCCTGTACAGTAAGTGGGGAAGTTAAATGGTAAATATAATTCTTTAAAATTTCTTGGCTATTGTTAGTTTTCTTTGAGCCTTGCGCCTCTCTTATGAGAGGAGTATTTGGGTGATACTTTGAAGTGTGGATCCCTTGTTTGCTATCAAGTAATTTATTTTAAGTTGCATGCTTACTTGAGATAAGGTGCTTCTGCCTTTTATATATATCGTACTTTTTTAAAAAAAGATGGTTCTCCATAGAGTTCTTTTTAAAGTTTTTATTTATTTATTTTGAGAGAGAGAAAGGGAGAGTACGAGCACGTGCGAGAGAGTGCGCAAGTGGGGGAGGGGCAGAGAGCGACATGGGGCTCAAACTCACGAACTGAACTGAACTGGAACTGAACCGTGAGATCGTGATCTGAAGTCAAGAGTTGGGGTACTCAACCCACTGAGACACCCAGGTACCCCTTTATATGTATCATCTTAAGCAGATACTTTTATATTTTCATAGCTTTAATGAAGTTTTATTTCTGTTTTCTGTTGGCAAGTTAGAGTCATCCTGAACTAACTTTTGGAGGCTTTTTATATTTTATGTGATGTAAATAGAACCATGTCAAATATAGTTTCTTTTTTAGTCCTCATGATATTTGACTTTAGTCTGAACAAAGCAGTATTCATTTATGCTTTGACTTTTGCATGAAACAACTTGTTTCTCTAAAAGATGCCAGTTAAACTCACTATAAAATGGACACTAGAATGAAACTCTTGAGTCACTTAAATGAGTAATAAAAGTATTCTTTTTTTTTAATTTTATTTTTTATTTTTTAAAAATTTACATCCAAATTAGTTAGCATATAGTACAACAATGATTTCAGGAGTAGATTCCTTTGTGCCCCTTACCCATTTAGCCCATCTCCCCTCCCACAACCCCTCCTGTAACCCTCAGTTTGATCTCCATATTTATGAGTCTCTTCTGTCTTGTCCTCCATGTTCATCTGTTTTATCTCTTAAAGTCCTCAAATGAGTGAAGTCATATGATTTTTGTCTTTCTCTGACTGACTGATTTCACTTAGCATAATACCCTCCAGTTCCTTCCATGTAGTTGCAAATGGCAAGATTTCATTCTTTTTGATTGCCAAGTAATATTCCAGTGTGTGTGTGTGTGTGTGTGTGTGTGTGTGTGTGTGTGTATACATATATGTATATACCACATCTTCTTTATCCATTCATCTGTTGATGGACATTTGGGCTCTTTCCATACTTTGGCTATTGTTGATAGTGCTGCTGTAAACATGGGGGTGCATGTGTCCCTTTGAAACAGCACACCTGTATCCCATGGATAAATGCCTAGTAGTGCAATTGCTGGGTTGTAGGGTAGTTCTATTTTTAGTTTTTTGAGGAACCTCCATACTGTTTTCCAGATTGGCTGCACCAGCTTGCATTCCCAGTAATAAAAGTATTCTTAAAGTTTTCTGAAAAGTGCAATAGAGTGGTATAGATTCTATGTTATTGGTTTCTCAAAACTGTGGTCATGGAGAGGAGTGGCCAATAATTGATCCTTTAAAAACAAATCGTGTTGAAGACCTCACATGATCTTGTTCCTTTTCTTCTTCAGATTTATTTCTTGACATTTGTCCTTTTCAACACATGGGGCTTTTTGGTTTCTTAAACTGTGTCATGTCTTTTTTGTCTCGGGGCTGTTCCATGTACTGTTCTTACTGCCTGGAAAGCTCTTCCGTGCTGCCCTATATTCATCCTTTAGGTCTTAGATTTAATGACACTTTCCTCTTCACTTTCCAGATTAGATGAATTTCTTTCTGTTATATGCTTCTGTGGCATTTCTATTTTTCCCCTTAATTATTTTCATCTCATTTGTAATCTTTATGAATATCAACTTTCTGAGTAAATCTTTAGATTTCTTTAATTGGTGAGTATGTTCCTTCTCACTGCTGTCTCCCCACTGCTTAGCACTTTTCATTTCTACTACATACATGGCACTCAGCAAACAATAAATGAGTGGAGGACATGGGTCAATTTGAGGAAAAGGTCTTTCTTCAGTGTGGAAGAGGATGCAACACCAGAGAGTCTGCTGAAACCTCTTACCTGTGTAGAAGAGAGGGTGGAATAAAACGTTTCATCCATAGACATTTGTGAGCAAGCCCTGTCCTTTGGTGTGAGTTTGGTAAGAGTCAAGACATATTGGTTCAATGAGTATTCTCTAAAGAAGTTAAAGTGCATTGAAGTTTGTGGAGCAGAGATTCCATTAGAGGTGGGAATTGAGGATAGAATTGAGGTGGGAAAGCCAAGTGCCTTGTGATGAAATTTTGAGAGAGTATAGGGGATTATGTTATGGATGGTAGCTGAGTTTGAATATTATGAGAGGCATTATGTGAATGGCCTGTTAGAGACTTTCAGAGGTTTGAGAGAGAGAGAGAGAGAGAGAGCTCTAGATTTAATTTTCAGATCTGTCACTGAATGACCTTGGACTATTTCCATAGCCTGTCTGATGCTGTTTCTTCATCAGTGAAATGGATATATGAATAGTTTTTTCCATACTTTAAAAACTTTATTTATATAAAAAAACTCATTCATTTTTAAAAGCATTAACAAGAGAGAAAGAAAAACAGAAAAGGTATGGAGCAGAAGACCTGCCCCTTAGTAGTGTTCAGTGGGGAGGTGGGATTTTTGGTTCTCCGGGATTGAATGCTTAAGTGTTTTTATAAACAAGAGTGAAAAAAAATAAAATAAATGTCCCCCAAAGCCCATGTCTGTTCTATTATGCATACCGTACTGAGAAAAAGAACACCGGGAAGAGAACGGAAGAGGACAAGAGAAACCCGAGTGGAGCCAGGTTCAGATGGGGGCAATTTCCCCTGCGCAGTATGTTCCTAGGGTCACAAAGAAGAAAAGGCTCCTTTTTGCCAGGAGTGGGAAGAAATGGGAGGGGAGAAAAAGGGTAAATAAGGGATCTTAATACATAGGGGAAAGGTAAGGGTGATGCGTTGTGTACTTTTCTCCTCAGTATAGCCTGAGTATATAAGAAGAGAGTATATAAGGGGAGAGAGAAGGATACAGATTTCCAGCTGCATTGAACAGAGATTTTAGATTAAGGGGAGGAGTAAAAGGCAAATAAGGAAAAGGATTGTGGGTTGTGATGGAGACTTAGTTCTTGGCCCACATAGAAGGAACACAGAAAATGGTAGCTACGATTATTAACTATTAACTGCCTTCATGGTCACCCCCCATAGAGGTCTGTAATTTTAGCTTCTGGTTTAAAGGTATTTTTTGTTCTTAAGTGTTCTGGATCTTCGCAAGAGAGATGGTCTCAGGTGGTTGGGGAATAGGATTAGTTCTCTCCACTGATGCTCATCTTTATGGAAGTCAACAGTGGTTTTGGAGGCTTCGGGCTTCAAAGAGTAGAACTGAAAATAGTCTTCAGAGCTGTAGTTCTCAAAGCTGACATGGTATTGGGATTCCTGTGGACCTTTAAAAATACAGATTTTTGGCCTCTTCACAGACCCACTGATTCAGAAGCTCTTGGGGGTGGAGCCTCAGCATCTCAGTTTCTAATATGTCATCCAGGTGATTCTCCTCCTAGAGCAGCTTGAGAAAGCAGGTTCAGGAGACGGGAACTCTGCAGGTGCTTGGAGGAGGGCGTTATGTGGCTGCTCTGAAACTCTCTTGCAGCAGGAATGATTGGGAATGTATGTATGGATTATTTGGGAGAGAGTTATCTTTAGAAAAAAAATTTTTTTTAATGTTTATTTATTTTTGAGAGAGACAGAGCATGAATAGGGGAGGGGCAGAGAGAGAAGGAGACACAGAATCCGAAGCAGGCTCCAGGCTCCAAGCTGTCAGCCCAGAGCCCGATGCAGGGCTCGAACCTATGAGCCCTGAGATCATAACCTGAGCCGAAGTTGGATGCTTGACTGACTGAGCCACCCAGGTGCTTTTTGGGTTTTGAGAGAAATTTTATTATGTTGTAGGTTTATTCATGGAGGTAATACCTTTTTTAGATATAGAAAATTAGCCATAAACATGTATGATATAAATATGAACAGTAGATATAAGAATAGGGAAACTAAAAATAAGGGAGGAGAGGAAGTCAGATACGTGATTAATACAGAAAACAGAAGAGGGAAAAATATAGAAAATGGGAGGTAAATAGGGAAAAAAAGGAAAATATAATATTTGAAGAGATTATAACAAATTTGTTTTTTAGGGAATGAATATAAATGTTTCTTTAATTTGAAGCGGACTTTCTTAAGTAAGAATGTACTAGTGAATGAGAGAACCAGAGATGATAACAAAGTATCAGGAAACCCACCTTTGCCTTTCAGCTCACTTTAGCCTGTAGGATTTTAGAAGAAGGAATGGTATGGTATGGGTTTTAGGAGAAAGAATGCATTGTTTACTGATGGACTTAATTGAATAAGATCTAGGATAGTGTGCCTAGATCTAATTCCAGTTATTTCAATTTTTACCTTAGGATTCTGGCTTCTTACTGTCTGTTAGAGACTCTTGGCAGCTTGGAATCTTTGTTACTGGGTTTCACTGGAAGTCAGGTAGAGTGAGGATGGCACTCCGCGATATCACCATACTTCCAAAATCAGGGAACTTGATTGCTAACAGTGTAATTCTCAACAAGACAGATTTGTTTGTCAGGTTGTAGCCTGGGAGTTAGTGGTACACCTCCGTTAATTACCACAAATAATCTGTTCAGATGGGGCCACCCCATTCCCCTCTGAGAAACACTCAGACTTTATATGAGGTTGAAGCCATATGTCTAGTAGTTTATCTTTGCTCTGGGTGAGTAGCTGGGAGAAATGTCTTCTCTTTCTGAGTAGTTTCTGCTGTTCACTGACTCTAGATGGTAATGTTTTACTGCTCCACTTTACCTGCTCATTACATTATGTCCAGAGTGAATAAATGAACCTCCAGGGCAGTTTATACATAGTTCTTGAACTTTTTTTTTGAACTATACAAAACTTTCTGAACTTTTTTTTTGGCCTAATCATAGCAAGGCTTTTACTTGAGCAAGTAAATACAGAGGATAAGCATTATCTTTTGCTCCAGCCATCTGATTCATTGCACATTAATGATGGTATGCTTTTATCAAATGACTCCCATTATTTCCATGGCATCATACATTTAGTTTATTATATGGTCACCTGTAGCCCTCTTCTTTACACTGTTATCAGCAAAGTCAAGTATGCTTTTTGTGTATGTGGTTTGTAGTTTATTTTACCAGTTATTCTTATAGGCTACTTGCAAAATAGTATATGAATTTCACTCCCTTGTTCTCTCTTTTGTTCCCAGCTTACTAGCCTAGTGGTGTATTTTAATTGTGTTCCTCTTTCTTTCTTAAGTGTTTTCCAGCCTGGCTTTTTAAACCATCTCTTCTGCTTCTGTGATCATGTTTATTGTAACTGCTATTGATTTACCCCCCCCTTCCCTATTTGTCCTTTCACTGGCAGCTTTGCCTTTGATCCCTCTATTATTTTCTGTTTAAGTTGAGATCATAACAGCTTTCAACATTGCCATTTGCTTTTTTGTTCATGGACGGTCTCTGTTGATAGGAAGGTAAATAAGAAGACATAGTCCTTAAAATCCATACAACCTTGTGGAGAGACTGATACACATGCTATTTGTAACTTTATTATATAATTTAGCACATTGTATACTATTTGTTTATATGTGTGCCTTCACTAGATTGTGAGCATTAAGTGCTTAAGGAATGTTCATTGAATGAATGAATGAATGAATGAAGTGTGTGTGTGTGTGTGTGTGCGCAGTGATAAGGGCTCTAAAAAGTTAACAGAGTGCTATTGCAGAAATAGATGAAGTAGTAATAGTTCTGTTAAGGAACAGTTGGGAAAAGATTTGTACTAGATGACATTAACGTTGGACTTGAAGGATATTACTGCCCCCCAAAATTTAGGAAATAAGATGTGGAGGTAAAGAAATTTCTGGATGTTTAGAGAATGCATTCTAGATATGACTTTTTGACAGGAACAGTTGGTATACAGTGAAGATAGCAAAGAGGCTAAGACTATAAATTAAGTTTATCATGCTAAGGAATCTGGAATTTTATCCCATAGGTGATAGTCATTGAAGAGCTTTAGAAGCAGAGTTGCTAGGTTCTTTTTTTAGAAAGATAATTGTGGTTGCAGTATAGAGAATAGGTTAGGAACAGAATAATTTAGGAAGCTTTTACCATAATTTGGGCTAAAGATAATTCTCTGAACAGAGGCAAGGGGAAGAGAGAGAGAGGGAGAGAGAAGTTAGAAATATCTTAAGTTTTTTCAACAGCTTTATGGAGGCATATTTTATATATCATAACAGAAATGTCTTAAAAGATAGTGTTGACTTGGTAACTCAGTAAATGATGGTGAAGGAGAGGCAGAAATGTCAAAGATTAACTGGATGCATGACAACCCCATTCGCTATGAGAAAAAGAAGAAACTATTTTGAAGATCAACAATAATGAATTTGGTTCTGAACTTGATAAATTTGAAATTCCAGTGGGATTTGGAGGTGGCCTGTCTAATAGACTGAAAACTTGGGTCTAGAGTTCAGACAAAGACCTAGGACAGAAATATGACATTTAGGAAGTGGTTGAAACCATGAAAATGTGTGAGATTGCCTGGGAAGCAGGAGCTAGGAAAGAAGAGACTTACGAATGGAACCTTTTGAAATGTTACCATTGATGAATTGGGCAAAAGTAGACAAGCCATCAGTTAAGGGGAAAAAAAAATCAAGAAGATAAGGAAAATAGGACAGATGTGTTTTACTGATTCCAAGAGTAGTGAGTATTTCAAGATGAAAGCTTAAAGACCCAATGTGATAGTGTTATAATACCTTACTGGAAAATTGTGTTACACAGATTATATACATACACATATATATGTATATACTTAGTTTTAATTATTTTTCCTGTTTTATCTTCATAAAAACTAACTTGTGGGTCAGGAAAAAATGATTTTTTAGACTTTAGAAAGTATGGACATTTTAGTTGAAGGATTGTTTTATAAGAAAATGAATTTGAAGAACAAAGCCTAAATTTTATCAATGGATTGAAAAAAGTGTTTTCTGGTGACCAGAGATAACTCTCTCTCAAAAGAATTGTCATAGAAATTGTCATTGAAATTTTCTGTATTTTCTCTCTCTCTCTTGAGTATTTATTTATTTTTGTAAGAGTGACAGAGCACAAGTGGGGGAGGGGCAGAGAGAGAGGGAGACACAGAATCTGAAGCAGGCTCCAGGCTCCAAGCTGTCAGCACAGAACCCGGCACGGGGCTCGAACTGACGAACTGTGTGAGATCATGACCTGAGCTGAATTCGGAAGCTTAACTGACTGAGCCACCCAGGCACTCCTCTTTTTTTAAGCAATATATGTAACATATTTTATCTATAATAACTTACTTCTCCTAATAAGCTAAGCACTAAATAATCATATCAAGCTATATAAACATTAGTTTATAGAAATATGAAGAGGAAACAAAAAGTTACAGTACATTTTTACTTACCTTAATTCTTAATTCTTGACAGATTAAGTAGGCAAAAGAGAATACACAAGTGTTCAGTAAATAATTCCAAAATTTCCATATGGCTGTAGAATAAAGCCATGTTCATTGAACTGAGAAGGTTAGTTTCATTACTGCCCAATAAATCATCTTGAATAAGTTTGATCTGTTTGACTTGGTAACCTTAAAATAATTGGAAAAGGCATTTTGCAGATTGAGACTTATACTTTAAAGATAGTGAGAGTTTTGATAGATTAGATTCTCTCCTTTCTATGAAGGGTTTTTTCATTGTACTTTTTCCTCATTTTTTTCTATCTTTATAAAAAAATGGTCATATTTTACATATATATTCTTACAGAAAGAACAGACCTACTTAAATAGATTCTATTAATAACATCCACTTACTGGGATGGGATAACCAGGGATTTTGAAGGGTGGATTATTGAAAAACTGACATTCATGAGACTAGACATATAGAACTGAATTAAAACTGTAATTATAAACCTCAACTAGGCATGTTATCTGAAAATACTTTTTGATGTGTAATATACATTGAAAAAGAATGTAAGTGCACAGCTTGATGGAAATCCTTTAAACAGAATACGTGCGTGTAATCAGCACCCATATCAATAAACAATATTATCAGTACCTCAAAAGCTGTTCCTTGCTCTAGTTCCCGTCATCACCCCCCTGCCCAAACCTACATAACCACTGTCTTTTTAACACCACAGAAGTTTGATACTTTAAAAAAAGTTTTTTTAATGTTTTATTTATTCTTGAGAGAGAGAGAGAGAGAGCATGAGCAGGGAAGGAGCAGAGAGAGAGAGGGACACAAAATCCGAAGCAGACTTCAGGCTCTGAGTTGCCAGCACAGAGCCTGATGCAGGGCTCGAACTCACAAGCTGGGAGATCATGACCTGAGCTGAAGTCAGACGCTCAACCGACTGAGCCACCCAGGCTCTCCCCACCCCTTTAAAAAATTTTTTTTATAAAGTTTGATACTTTATAAAATGGAATTATACAACACGTACTCTTGTTTCTGGCATTCTTCACTTAACATGTTGGTGATGTTCAACTATCTTGTTACATGTTGTTGTAATTAGTTCATTCTCATTGTTAAATGGTGAATATACTAGCATTTCTTTACAAGATGAAATTTTACATAAATGTCACACTCGAAACATTTAGTCCTTTGCATTTGAAGATGAGTAACTCTTATGAAGGTTTTTATTTGGGAGTAGATTTAAATGCTTTTCATTTTATTTATCTACCTTGTCTCAGCCTATCAGCATTAGCCCTTAAACATAGAGATGATGGACATAAATGCAGTTTTGATTATTTAATCTATTCTTCCTTCTCATTGGAAAATGGATGATCACTGTGTATTTAAGCATTTATTTTAGTTTTAAAGAAAAGAGAAGTCTGCCCAAAGAAAACTTTTGTCAAATTGTTGACATATTATTTACTAATATACAGTAACTCAGGTTTGTTATCATTTTATTTTATTAAAACTTTTTAAAATGTTTTTATTTATTTTTGAGAGACAGAGACAGAGCATGAGTGGGGAGGGGCAGAGAGAGAGGGAGACACAGAATCCGAAACAGGCTCCAGGCTCTGAGCTGTCAGCACAGAGCCCGACGCGGGGCTCGAACTCACGGACCGCAAGATCGTGACCTGAGCTGAAGTCGGCCGCTTAACCGACTGAGCCACACAGGCGCCCCTTTTAAAGTTTATTTTAAGAGGGGGAGAGAGAGAGCGAGAGAGCGAGAGAGCGAGCAAGCACGTGAGCAGGGGAGGGGCAGAGAGAGGAAGAGGGAGAATCCCAAGCAGGCTCTTTGTGGAGCCCAACACCGGGCTTAAACTCAAAAATTGTGAGGTGATGACCTGAGCTGAAATCAAGAGTCAGATGCTTAACTGACTGAGCCACCCAGGCACCCCTCTATTGTTAATTTTTTGAGGAACTGCCATACTGTTTTCCACAGAGGCTATATTATTTGACATTCCCACAAACAGGCCACAAGAGTTCCAGTTTCTCCGCATCAACACTTAGTATTTGTTTTGTTGGCATTTTGATGTTGCCATCCTAGTTGGTGTGAGGTAGTCACGATAGACTTTTTAATGGTTTAGTTTTCCAAAGAAAAATAAGTTATCAGATTATCAGGGACTCTTAACAGGGCATGAAGGTAACTTAGAGTTGACAAAATCCCTTGCTGACTTTCATGAACGTTAAGATAAATGATAGCATTTCCCTTTGCTAATGTGATAGTATTGATGTTCAATGAATGCTGGTGGTATGATTGCAGGTAAATTGGCAGGATGAAGAGCAGCAAATCAAAAGAGGTGCCTTTACCAAATCCAAGGAACTCTCAAAGCAAGGATACTGTCCAAGGTATGATCTGTTTCCTTTAAATTGAACTTAATGCCTTGTTTATGTCGTGTGTATAAAACTCTGGGCTAATCAGTAAATGAAAATTACATGTATCCTTTGGTTTGTAAAAGGTAGATAAATTTTTAAATGAAATTTCTTTTAAACATCCAAGGGATCTCACCTTCAAAGGTGTCCTATGGTAAACTTTTATAAAGGAAAACATTCTTTTTAAAAAAGAAGCAGTGCATGCAAAATTAGTTTTACACAGTTTCTTAGAAATTCTGAAAAATTCTGGTAATGCCAATAAGTGGTATAATATAGGTCCTAATATAGTCTTAGGCCTCTGTAGTGCACAGATAAGAAAAGGAAAAGTCTCACTGAACTCTTTTTTTTTTTTTTTTAAATGATGCATTGGGGGTAACTTTAATTTAGGGCATGATATATTTTGAGGTACATTGATAAGCTAGAGTACATCTGAAGGAAGATTATTGGGTTTGTGAGGGATCTGGAAATCATGTCACATAAGGAACATTTGCCAGAAATGAAATTTCCTAGAGAAGGATGACTCAAGGAACTATGTGGCCTTATGTTGTTTGTAGGGCTATTATCTGAAAGACTAGATTTTGCCTTTGTTTCTGTTGGTAGATTTAAGTCTGGAGTACTTTTCTAATCTTTTCAGCATCATAATGTGAAATATATCACAATATAAAACTTTGTATGTGTGCAGGTCATTGGGGCAAATTGAGGATACTTCTTATTGTTGGGGACGTCTGATGGAGCTACGGGTGGGGGTGTTGGTCCAGCTGTCCCAAGAACTAATAGGATCAATGTCTAATACAACTGTAAAACATAAACTAGGAAACTTGGCGTTATAGGATGGGAAAAGAACCATGTTTTGGTTCAATATAATAAAGCAGTTGCTGAGGAATAGTTCTGCGTAATAAAATGGTCCTCAAAATCAAGTGCATTTAGAAGCTTATTAAAATGCAGATTTTGAAGACTTTTTCAGAGATTCTGATTCAGTAAATATCACTGTTTCCTAGCAGATATAACCACATCGTGGAATGCACTTTCTCAGACCAAGGCTGCTGTAAGTAATTATAGTTTCCATTTATTTCTTTCTGGTTTAAAATTGATTTCCTGTTATGATTGGATAGATTACATTTTTTTTTTCTATAGTGCTTTTGTGATAGGAAAATAAAGTCAAAGATTTTGGTTGGAAATTAAGTACCATATATTACAAAATGAACATTAATGACAGCTATTAAATAATAAAGGGAGGGGCGCCTGGGTGGCGCAGTCGGTTAAGCGGCCGACTTCAGCCAGGTCACGATCTCGCGGTCCGTGAGTTCGAGCCCCGCGAGTTCGAGCCCCGCGTCGGGCTCTGGGCTGATGGCTCAGAGCCTGGACCCTGTTTCTGATTCTGTGTCTCCCTTTCTCTCTGCCCCTCCCCCGTTCATGCTCTGTCTCTCTCTGTCCCAAAAAAATAAACGTTAAAAAAAAAATTAAAAAAAAAATAATAAAGGGATAATCAAGACACTATTTTAAGGTGTCAGGAACATTAACACTATGGCATATAAAATACTAAAATAATTTGTGCTATTTGTTCTCCTTTAATAAATTTGTTCATCTGGTATGTTGAAATGAAGATATAAAACAAAATGAATTTTGGAGTATAGGGCTATGTCTATGTAGAAGGCTCAGAGTCAGAGAGGAAATGAAAGGAACAAATTTTTATTTAAATTCTATTTGGTTAACGTATAGTGTAGTATTGGTTTTAGGAGTAGAATTTGGTGACTCACCATTTACACAGCTTCTTTAATGGACTGCGAGTTGCCTCTTTTGTGGCAATAGCAGGCTGTTTTCTGTCAGTAGTGTTGAAGAATGTCTATAGGCAACCTGTTTTCATTTGTGTTCTGTCCAGTTGTCTGCAGTTTAGGAACCCAAATTTGACAAGTGGTGCATAGTCTCTTCAAAGGGAGCCTTTTTCCTTTTTCTTTTTTCATTTGCTGTCCAGGAAAATTACTCTCCTAATCTGTCCTTTCTTTGTTTTCTTTTGTATCCTACCTGAATTTGAGTCACTTATTTTTTACTGTGTGAATATGGTATTTTCTGTACCCTCATCTTCAGAACTGGTTTGAAAATGCATCGAAAAAGGTACTATAACCTAGATTTGGTCATAATGTAGGGTCAAATGAAGCATTATATATATTCTCTCTCTTCCATATGAGCATTATATATCTACAATGTAGGAATAGTTTTTATCCCCAGTTTAACTTAACCTAATTTAGAGCTAAACTGTCAATTGTCGTTTTTCAAAACTATTGTGTTTTTAAAAATAACTTTTTTTTAAGTTTATTTATTTTTGAGAGAGAGAGTGTGAGTGTGTGCAAGCAGAGGAGGGGCAGAGAGAGAATCCCGAGCAGGCTCCGCACTGTCAGCACAGCAGCCGATGTGGGGCTTGAATCCACAAACCATGAGAGCATGACCTGAGCTGAAACCAAGAGTTGGGTGCTTAACCGACTGAGTCCTCCAAGTGCCCCTAAAAATAACTTTCAAGGATGACAGGGGGCTTATAATATAAATGGGAGAAAAAGCCTGATAACAGAATATCAATGATTATTCCAGTTTTGTGAGTACATTGTACCACAAAAATCTGAATGAAGATAAATCAGAATTTTACACAGTGTTTATCTCTGTGTGGTGGAATTTTGATGGTTTTAATTTCATTTTTTTATACCTTTTCTGTGCTTTACAAGCTTTCTCCTGTAAGCATATAATTAGGGGAAAATGGTTTTTAAATCATTGAGAACATTGGTGGTTATACCAGAAGTTGACTTCTGTAAAGTGTATGGAAACCTGAGTTCTATCTCGTGAATTTTGTTTTTATTGTGAAACTTATTTTATAGACAGAAGACTTAAAAAGTTGTAGCTGTTTGAACAATTCTAAAATTTGAGTCCATCTGAGTCGTTCTTTTCTAATTTTTGCCTGTAAATTGCACAGGCTATATAACGATGATGTGCAACATATAATGTTAGAAAATGTACTGTTTCGAAAAATAATAAAAAAAAGGTCAACAAAACAAATAGAAACTCTTTGATATTCTTCAGTATCTTTTTTAAAAAATTTTAAAATATGTGTATTTATTTTTGAGAGAGATAGGGGGAGAGAGAAGAAGGAACTGGGGGAGAGGCAGAAAGAGAGAGGGAGAGAGAGAATCCCAAGCAGGCTCCGTGCTGTCAGCACAAAATCCCCACAAGGGGTTCGATCTCACAAACTGAGATCATGACCTGAGCTGAAACCAAGAGTCGGGTGCTCAACTGACTGAGCCACCCAGGTTCCCCTCTTCAGAATCTTTCTGATTTTCTTGTCCAAATGTGGGCAGCATTGTACTACTTGTTACTATAGCTGAAGTAACAAACAATGAAAAAGCTAATACTACAAAAAGGCAGTCCTGAATTTTTCCTACTTTAGAGAAAGGTGTCGGACAATATAATTTGTGACTGTGTAAATCAGTAGTAGCTGATTTATATACAGAATTAACCTATTTGTTGTGATGGTGTTTGAACTTTAGCTGAGACACATTGAAAACAAATTAGAAGTTGTCCCTACAAGTACAGCTGTGTTTGATTCTGTCATGGATACCAAGAAATCTTCTGCAAGTGCTACCAGAAAAATAAGTAGAAAAGGTATGTGTGTTGTTGCTTCCAGAATTACAGATGTATTACATTTTTGATGTTTTCTTTCAATTTAATTTCCTTCTATAGTCTGGTATATTTGCTTGCTCTTTTGTCCGAGACCATACCTCATCAACATTTAGGTGTTTTGTCTTCGGTGCTGAGTAGTTATGAAGCAGCTTCATATTCAGTGACTACTGATGGTGCTTTCACTATCTTTTGATGAGGGACTTTAGCATCATTGCATCACCTTTGACAGTGACTTTTCATTTGTTTTTCGTGATAAGAATTTGATTTTAAGTCTTTGGGATTATGTCTGTATTTTGAATTCACAGATATATCACTTTGAGATTTAGTCGATTTAATAAGATTTACGTATTGTTTAGGGGGTTAAATCATAATTGGAATTATGTATCTCATAGGTAAATTGACACAATGCCATTACTTTCTCTGGTTACCTTTCATATATGTAATTGTGTGGTTTCTTACTTAATTAGTGGACTACAACCTGGAGGTTAGTACTTTCCATTAAAACTGTGATTTTTTTTTTAAACCTGTGAGTCTGTTGGATTTTATTCGATAATTCCTTGTTTGAGTGAGAGCCTTTGACCAAAAGGAATTTTGTATGTAGAATCTGTTTTGCATTTTTTTTGTTCAGAATGCAGTTTTTTCCTCTATAGATTGAGTGGTTTGTAATAGTTTAATTTGAATGTTTTCTGTACACGTATATGATATCCAACTAGAGATGCCAGAAATAATAGATACTTATTTTCATAAACACTACCCAAATTCAGAGGCAATCGTAGATTATATCATATGTTCTTACAGACTTTCTTTTCCTTCAGATGGTAGATTCCTGGATGACTCTTGGGTTAATGCTCCAACCTCCAAATCTTCAAAATCACGAAAAGAGAAATCTCGCAGCCCTCTCAGAGTTACCACCCTGGAGAGTAACATAAGGAAAAATAACCGCGTGGAGTTTCGTGAACCTTTGGTTTCTTACAGGTTAGTGTTTAACAGTAAATTATCAACTAGGATTAGCTTGTAATATTTACATTAAGATTATGGTTTATTTTCTGAGTTTTTCATAGCACTATGGCTCTAGTATTATTACCTTTTTCATTTCCCAAAAATGTAGAGCAAAAGTCTTGTATATGATGAAATATTGACTTTCTACTCTTTCACAGATTAAATATTTGGGAGGAAGAAGTAGTGACTCCAGGCTACCACCATTGTAATATATGTTTCCTACAGACAGATTATTCAGTCTCTGGAAGTGTGGCTTTTTTTTTTTTCTTCATTAATATCTCAGATTAAGTGTTCTACATAATGAACTTTGTATAGCTTAGTTTTCTCCTTCTTCTTCCCCTCCTCCTCCTTCCTCTTCTTCTTCCTCTTGTTCTTCTTCTCCTCCCCCTTCCCCTTCCCCCTCCCCCTTCCCCCTTCCCCCTTCCCCCTTCCCCCTTCCCCCTTCTCCTTCTCCTTCTTCTTCTATCAATTACCTGAAATTTCTTTCCTACTGAGAATGTGAATTGGTTTCTTATTTTAATTTGTTGCCAGTGGCTCCTTTCAGCAACTTATTGTCAGATGTTCAGGATTGATGTATGAATTTTGATAGAATGGATAATATAAAATGTGTATTTTTGTTAGCTGATAATTTAGGATTTCAGTAGATAAAATTAGAGAATTTTATATTTGAGGAATATTTTACTAATGATATAAAAGTATTAATGCTCTTAGTATAAAAAATAGTAATAGGTGATAAACACTGGGCCTTATATTTCTTTGTTTCATTAACATTTTTAGTGTTGTAAAATGTCAACCAGTAAATCAAGGAGTTTCATGATGGTGCTAGATACTACTGGGTATATGTTTGTGCTCTTAAATTTGAGATAAAGAATTTGGGAGATAGAGGTAGATCATGAGTTCATATCAGTCTATAACATCAATATTTGATTTGATGCAGTTTTGAAATATCTAAGTGAAAATATTCAGTAGGCATTTGAAAATTTGGGTAGGAATGTGTGTGGAAAGAGGGCTGGGAATGTAAATTTGTGAGTTGTCACTAGTGTTGAAGTGATAAAAACGGTGAAGAAAATATAGGGGAGAAGGCCAGGGAATTAATCTGTGTAAAAGTTCATAGTTTAGTAAAAGGAGAAAGAAAAATGTGGAAAATAATCGGAGTTCAGAAATCTTTAACCACACAAAAACAACTTGCCTAGAAAAATAATCACTATCGGAATTGAAACTAAATTACTCTTTATTCATATTCTAATATTCTTCCTGCAAAGAATACTACTTGAAAAGAAAAGAATACTACTTGATATTTAAAATTTTATAAATTATGTATCTTTTAAGATAAGAAAAAGTACCTATAGGGAAGCTGTGAATAGAATGTCCTTCACCTGGTTGACTCCATTCATCAGTCAAAACTTCGGTTTTGGCACCTTGTATCTGAAACATTGCCAGATGTGTTTCTATCCTATTCCATTCCCACAGCCTATTTAGCTCTTCCTGTATGCTCTAATAATACAATATAACTTCTTCTGTTATATATATTTTCGTGTTGCTTTATATTTTGATTCCATATCTAACCATTACATTAGTTATGTAAGGCTGTAAATCTGTCTTATTCTCAGAACATCAGCTTAATGCCTATCATTTACTAAGTATTCCATAAATATTTTTCCCTAACATTTATTATGAAAATTTTTATATTTACAGAAAAGTTGAAAGAATTGTACAATAAACACCCTTCTATGTATTCAGTAAATATTTAATGAATGAGTGAATGAAAACTAAAAATACGATTTTCTTTTTCTGGTGGGGAGGGAAGATCAACTGTCCTTCCCTTTTTAAGATTGTGACATGATATGGAAACTACCGTTTTATGCTTTCTTTTATTCTTTACATTTGCTAATTTTATACCTAAATCCTTCTAACTATGAATTGTTCTGGTCTGGTAAAGGTAGTGCAAATAACTGAATTTAGTCTTGATCTCTAGTGGAAGCTACATGAGTCATTTCTCAGTCCCCATCTTGTTTAATAATCAACCACTCAGAACGGGGTCTGATGTTTTTTGGGTCATGGATTCCAGTGAGAATTTGATGAAAGCTGCAGACTATCTCCTTAGAAAAATGCATATACTCATAGACTGACAATAGATATAATTACCATATTATACTGCAACAGAGTTGTGGCTTTAAGAATTTTTGCGATATTTAGAGTTTTGTGCCTTTCCACGAAACATCTAGATCCGTGCTGTATAATAGAACCAGTAATGTGAGCCATACGTACAATTTAAACAGTTTTAGTCACATACACAGACACATGAAGATGTTTTACATTCTTTTTCTGTTGTCATCCTGAGTCTTTAGAACCTGGTATGTAATTTACATTGTAGCACATCTCCCATTGGGGCTAACCATATTTCAAGGGCTCAGTAGCTACATGTGGCTAATGTCTACTCTTTGAGACATTGCAGATCCAAATTTTATAATTTTGTTGGCTATTTTTTCATAAATCATGTGCTGTTGTTACTGCTGAGGCTTGTCTTCATTAACTTCGCTTTTAATAAACTACTTCTGTTCCTAAAATATAACTTATTAGAATGATGTATAAAATAAAAATAATCTCTGGAGGAAGACTTTTGTTAACATTTTTATGAATAAAGAATATGGGCTTTGTGATACGTACTTTGGCTATGCCTAGTTGTCTTTGCTTACTCCACAATTTCCAGATGTGCTATACAGAGTTTGAAGCTACCAAAAAAAGTGATCTATGGTTTAGAGAGGTTTAACTTTACTTAACTACATTTATTTGAAGGAAAATATTTATTATACCTCCACTTTATTTGTACTCCCCATCTATTTGTTAATTTGGTACATTATTTAGAAGTTACAAACACAGAATTTGAGAACTTTTTTTCCCATACTTAAGATTTCATAGAGGAGTAAAATGCATATTTTGGTAATAGGTATCAAGTGAATTTCTAAAGTCAGATTGTAATCCTATCTTCTGGAGTTCTTAAGGAAATCTCTCCATGTTTTGCATGTTTCTTATTTTACATATGCACATTATGATTTAGATTATTTGCTATCTAACTTGATAGAGGGGGCACTGAGCATTGAATCTTAATGTTAGTGATGAGCATTTTGTTTTTTAACCTACTGGAATTTCTAGATTTAAAAAAAAATCTCTAATAATAGAATTCTTTCAGTTTGGTTTCAGTTTGTTTTTTGTGCTCTTTATTTAAAGCTTATTATTTTTTAATAATAGGGAAATCCATGGCACACCTTCCAATATAAGTCCTAGCCATCTAGAGTCAAAGCATGTATATTGTGTGGATGTTAATGAAGAAAAGCCTGAGAGTGGGAACCGGATGATCTGCAATCGAGAAGAACGGAACATACATTGCTGTGATTTTGAGAGCTCCCAATCATCTGTCATCAATGATACAGTGGTTAGGTTTTTAAATGATCGACCAGCAATTGATGCGTTGCAAAATTCTGAATGTTTGATTAAGATGGCAGGTCCTGTGAGAACTGAGGAAGAAAAGCCTAGTAGAGCAAAAGGAAATGAGAAGGCTTCTGTAAGTAACATGGGCCATGATGTCGATCCAAAAGTGTTACGGATAACGGACTCTTCTCCGTCCTCTACGAGTACTTGTAATTCCCAAAGATTAGATATTTTAAAGCAGCGACAACATGATGTCAAACTGGAAAAACTCAAGGAGCGAATTAGGAAACAGTGGGAACACTCAGAAGAAACAAATGGCCGGGGCCAGAATCTGGGTCATATTGACCATCCAGTAATGGTTGTTAATGTTGATAACTCAGTGACAGCAAAAGTCAGGAAAGTGGCAACAGCACCACCTGCTCCAGCATATAAAGGTTTGTAGTCTGTCTTTGTATCTTTCTCTCTTCCTGCCTTCTTGTCCCCCTTTCTCCCTAGGGTGCATTTGAATAGAGAAGGTCATCTTTTTTTTTTTTTTTTTTTTAATTTTTGGGACAGAGAGAGACAGAGCATGAACGGGGGAGGGGCAGAGAGAGAGGGAGACACAGAATCGGAAACAGGCTCCAGGCTCTGAGCCATCAGCCCAGAGCCCGACGCGGGGCTCGAACTCACAGACCGTGAGATCGTGACCTGGTTGAAGTCGGACGCTTAACCGACTGCGCCACCCAGGCGCCCCTGAGAAGGTCATCTTTAGAACAGGGTGTGATTCTCAAATCAAATGCTTAAGAAATTAATTCAAGGTGCACGTTAAAAATACAGATTCCTGGATGCTACACTGGATCTAAATCAGAATTTCTCGGTATAGAGTCCAGAATTAGATTTTTTAACAAGTCCCTCAGGAGATGAAGAAGCCCATCTGAATAGTTAATAAATTGAAAAAAAGAGAAAATACGAATTAGTGTCGTTTTTAGAGAACTGCCAGAATTTTACTCTTATTCCACCATTGTATTTGGATTGTTGTTAGGAGTTCTTTCAAAAGTAAATATTTAAAATTATAATTGAGTTAATTCCAGTTACAGTTGGTTACAGAATATTTTGGCACTGATATTTTGATCCTGTTATTTGAAGCTCTTAAGTTTTGACAGTAAGGGATTCCCCCCCCCACCCCCATGTTTGAGAAAACAAATATTTAAATCAGATTTATACCAACATAGGTAGATTTTCATTGAGAAAATCCTTTTCTAAGAGAATTTCTGCTTTGTAGCCAACTCAAGTTTTTATATATGGTGGTTTTAAGGAGATTGTATTTTTATGTTCCTGAACTTATTTTCACAGAGTTATTCATGTAAACTTTTTAGTTAAAGAGTTGATTCATTGATCAGATCAGTCTGTGTTAGATTTTTGTCATTAAAACTTCTGCTACCATAGCCTTTCTTTTGTCAAAGTTCAGTTTTTCTAGATAAGTGTATGAAGATCAAAAATTGTCAAGATTCATTTTTTCTGTTAATTTTAAGTTATTAACAAACTAGGACAGTTTTTGCTATAGTTAATTTTGTTTTGTATTTGTCTACCAAGTCTAACTTTTCTCTGACCAGCTTTGCAGTTTTTTTGTAGTCCTAAGGTCTTCTTCTCCAGAATGAATTTTATATGTGCAGTTAGAGCAATTATCGGTTTTATTATTTTTTTATTTTTTTTAATGTTTATTATTTATTTTTGAGAGAAAGAGAGAATGAGAGACAGAGAACAGGTGGGGATGGGCAGAGAGAGAGGGAGACACAGAATCCGAAGCAGGCTCTGAGCTGTCGCACAGAGTCCGTCGCGGGGCTTGAACCCACGAACTGTGAGATCACGACCTGAGCCTAAGTCGGACACTCAACCAACTGAGTCATCTAGGTGCCCCAGAGCAATTATCAGTTTTATTTTGTGTTGCTTATTATATTTTGATAATGATAATTAATTGTGAATTAGATAAAAGGTGGATAATTTGCATTTTATCCTTGCTAATTTGTGATAAACTTGTGAGCAGTTCCCTTTAGAATACTGAAAACTTGTTTTGTTATTCAGGATTCGTCTACTGTATTATTAATTAAATTATTTCATATCCTTCTAGTCATTTGTGTACAATGTAGTAATTGTCCACACCATTGACAGAGCAAATAGCAAATGTTCTTATTGGTTGTGAGATAGTGATTATCCAAAACTTTTGCTATATTAATGTCAGATCCATTAAATAAAGATTGTACATTTAAGGTGTGTTTATTCTAGAAATCAAAGTTCTGAAATTCCAAAAGTTATTCCAGTAAGGCAAAGCTAAGATGATCAACCTAAATCCATATTTTATTTAATAATTTACAAAAATCTAAAAATTAAAAATAGGACGGAACAAAACAAACGCAACCCGAACGAACCTGAGTGAAAATCTTAAAATCTTAACTTCCTCTGAGTTGGTGATTGGATTTTGCACTTACCTTTTATTTAATAATTTTTTAACCTGTTAGTTTTCATATTAAAATGTTTTATAGGGACACCTGGGTGGCTCAGTCAGTTAAGCATCTGACTCTTGATCTAGGCTTGAATCTTGTCTTGGGGTTGTGGGTTTGAGCCCCACGTTGGGCTCCCTGCTGGGAGTGAAGCCTACTTAAAAAAAATTTATAAATAGAACTTTTGGGGGGTAATTTATGAACTATAGCTTACATTTGTGAAATTATAACAGAATATGGCTTCCAACGTCCTGAGCAATGGATTTATTTTTCCCAACACTGAAAAACTATTCTTGTCAACTTTTTGCCAATGTAAATGAACAGGATCGTAATATACTATATTCTAAAGTGACATTTTACTTTCATTTGTTCAAATACGTAATAAATTCACTTGGTTCACAATTCAAAAGGTGAAAAGGATGTACCAGGAAAATCTCTTGTTCTGCAGCTCCCTGGTCCCCTTTCAGGTTTTTACTTGTGTTAACAGTTCGTATATTCTTCCAGATAATTTTTGCGTACACAAATAGTATGTGTGTGTTTAATTATTTTCTTTCTCTTTTTATGCAGTTGTTAGTATATTAAACCCATTCTAAACCTTGGTTTTCCATTTATGTTTTTTATGTTATTTATTCATTCATTCATTCATTCATTCATTCATTTATTTAACGTTTATATACTTATTTTGAGAGAGATGCACAGAGTGAGTGGAGGAGGGGCAGAGAGCGAGAGGAGAGACAGTATCCCAAGCAGGCTCCACACTGTCAGTGCAGAGCCTGATGGCGGGGCTCAAACTCAAAAACTGAGGTTATGACCTGAGCTGAAATCAAGAGTCGGACACTTAAATGACTGAGCCACCCAGGTGCCCCTGGTTTTTTTTTTTTTTTTTAAATTTAAAGACACGAAAAGTGTTCTATGATTCTGCTTTAAAATTTCAATTTAAAAGTAGTGAACACAAACAGTGTTTATGTGATTTTTGTCTTATACTTAGTTGTTTGCATACATTTTTCTCCCTGGTGTAAATGCCCATGAAGTTTAAGACCTTATATTGATCATCCTTATTTTATTTCAGAGCCTAGTACACTGTCTTGAGCATAAGTGCACAGTAGCTTTTTTATTCTAGTCAATAAATTCAACTAGTAATGAAAAAAGGGAACAAAGAATAGAAATATGGTAGTCCCCCCATCCTCAGGCGATACGTTCCAAGCCTCCCAGTGAATGTCTCAAACTGTATAGTGCCAAACCCTATAAATATTATTTTTCCCTATACATACATACATACATACATACATACCTATGATAAAGTTTAATTTATAAATCAGATACAGTAACATTAACAAAAATAACTAGAACAATTATAACAGTACACTGTAATAAAAGTTAAGCGAATGTGGTCTCTCAAAATCTTTAAATTTTTTTTTTAAGTTTTCCTTTAAGTTTAAAAAAAATTTTTTTTTTAAGTTAATTTACTTACTGTAAGCTAGGGAGGGGCAGAGAGAGGGAGAGGGAGAATCCCAAGCAGGCTCCATACTGGCAATGCAGAGCCCCATGCATGGCTCAAACTCACGCACTGTTAGATCATGACCTGAGACAGAATCTAGAGTCGGATGCTTAACTAACTGAGCCACCCAGACACCCCTCTCAAAATCTTATTGTACTGTCCTCACTCACCCTTCTTCTTGTGATGCTGTGAGATGATAAAATCCCTGTGTGATGAGATGAAATGAATGACATAGGCACTGTGACGTAGCATGAGGCTACTATTGGCCTTCTGATCATCTGATCCTGGGCCATGGTTGACAGTGTGTGATGGAAACTGCAGAAAGTGAAACAGCGGATAAGGGGGGACTACTGTAAAATTGGGGGACAGAAGAGGGAACTGGTGTAGATATTGAAAGCTTCTTAAAGTTAACTTATAAATAAAAATGCAGATATAATGAAAGGCTCCCATGGAGATAAATGTTTCCTGAAGAGGAGAGGAGAAAAAATGATGGAGTTGAATGCAGAGAGATGGGGTGGGGATGATGGTGGTGAAAAGTTGAGAGAGCGAGAGATTTGCATGGGATTGCCACACTTTCTTATTACAAACTGTAGCTTGCAATAGCCTGGAGACTACGTTTACAAATTTTTTGTTGCATAGGCATAATTGTATGCCCCTTGCCACAAATGTCAGGTGAAATTAAACTTCTGTTCTTGTGCTAAAAGCTGAATAGATTCATTTCTATTAGACATGCAATTAGTTTACCAGTGCATTTTATTTAACACTTCTAGAGTGCTTTTATCAGTTTTTGACTCCAGTCTGTTCTTTATATTGATTTAATTTTACAAACATTTATGGGGTGCCAATTCTTTGATAAGTTGAGACCATCTGAAAATAGAAATCTTTATACTACTCCAGTTATCGTCCATATTCATCATTTTTATGATTTTTTTAAAATAGCCTTCCAAGATAAATTCGAAGTAGGAAATCAGACTGTTAATCCCTAGGAAATAGCACATGTGTAATGTTTGTTGCAAGATTGAACAAGTATGTTTTAAAGACCTGTTTTCTACACCTTGGGTGCATTTTGCTTGTGTAGATAGCAGCTTGTCGGTTTGTTCAGCCATAGGCAAAATCAGCCAGATGGTAGCAATTAATGCCTGTCTTCAGAGGAAGAAGTAGTGTTGTCTCTCTCTTACTCCTGAGAAGAGTAGTTCTTTCTCTGAAATCCGTAATTTACAATTGACATTCTTTTATCAATTAATTGAGTGCTTCTCCATTTCTAGTCCTTTTGTTTTTTTATTTATTTTTTTTTTTGTTTTTAAAAAAAAATTTTTTTTTCAACATTTATTTATTTTTGGGACAGAGAGAGACAGAGCATGAACGGGGGAGGGGCAGAGAGAGAGGGAGACACAGAATCGGAAACAGGCTCCAGGCTCTGAGCCATCAGCCCAGAGCCTGACGCGGGGCTTGAACTCACGGACTGCGAGATCGTGACCTGGCTGAAGTCAGACGCTTAACCGACTGCGCCACCCAGGCGCCCCTCTAGTCCTTTTGAAGAAATGGATATTGCTTCATCTCACTGAAGCTTACTTTTTCCCAACAGTATTTGTCAGCACATTCATTATGTGGTAGCTAATTATGCATCCTTCTTTGAAAAGCATATAAAGCTGCTCACCAGCATTTGTTTTTAGGGAAACACAAATCAAAACCACAGTGAGATACCATTCACAACCACTAGGATGGCTGTAATAAAAAAGACAGAAACAAACAAAAACACAGTAACAAGTGCTGGTGAGGCTGTGGAGAAATCGGAACCCTCATGCATTGCTGGTGAGAATGTAAAATGGTAGAGCTCCTTTAGAAAATGGTTTGGCAGTCCTCAGGAAGTTAAACATGGAGTTACCATATGACCCAGCAATTCAGACTCCTAGGTATGATACCCAAGGAAACTGAAAACATGTCCACACAAAAACTTGTCCATGAATGTTCATGGCAACATTGTTAATACTAGCCCCAAAGTAGAAACTGTTCAGGTACCTATCAACTGATAAATATATAAATAAATGTTGATATATTCATGCAATGGAATATCATTCAACAATAAAAAAGAAGAAAGCTTTGATACATGTTACATGGTGACTGAAAACATTATGTTAATTGAAAGATGCCAAACACAAAAGGTCACACACATATTGTAGGATTCTATTTATATGACACTTCCAGGATGAGCAAATCCATGAAGGTGGAAGGGAGGTTTGTAGTTCCCAGGGAATAGCATGATGGAGGAGTGGCTGCTAATGGGTACAGGAAATTAGTGTTGATAGGTCCATAACTTTGTGAGTATACTGAAAACCATTGAACTGTGTTCTTTAAAACAGTGAATTTTATGGTTATGTTAATTATATCTCAATTTATAAAGCAACTTTGATAAGACTGTTTTGTATTGTTGGTATATATTAGGCTTCAATCCTTCAGAGACCAAGATTCGAACACCTGATGGGAAAGTGTGGCAGGAGGCCGAATTTCAAAACATGAGTCGAGAACTGTATCGAGACTTAGCACTTCACTTTGCAGGTGAGAGTGGAGCGTTCTTAGATTTTGCATGTTTTATCATGTATGCTATCTGACATCATATTTAAACCTAAAATTGTCACCAAAATAAAGGTATTTCCCTTTTTTAACTGCATGGTATACCAAAGTAGTTGTGGTTTCAGTCATAAGGCTCTCTTAGCGTCTAGGCTCTGCTCCAGGATTAAAATTAGCATACATGGCTGATGAGACAGAAACTAGGTTATTTTTAACCTCAGAGACTCTCTGAGTCAGGCCTGTCTGATTTGAAGGAAACATAGCAGAGTCTAGTTGAAGTTTACTTCTACTAGACTGAGATCTTTGAGATGGTCAGTAATTTGGTAGGCAGCAGATAAGATGATACTACCATGAGGGCAAAATGCAGAAAGAAAAATCAACGTTATAGGAACGGAATACATTTAGAGAATTGGAAATAGGAGGAATTTACGGAAGGTTGAAGAGGGAAATGGGAAGGTGATACTGTAATGTTATGGAATGCTTAGTGCAATTTGGGGTAAGGTGATGCATTCGTAGTCTTCTGTACTTTTGTTTTACAGTTGTGGAAATGGAGGCTTACTGAGTAATTTCCCCCAAGTTTGTATCTATAGATAGAGTAGTTGAGAATGGAAGCCAAAATTCAAAGCCAACTCTGTCTGACTCTACAGCCTGAGATTTTTCTACTAAGCCCCCACAGAGATTTTGCTAATATATTTTGTGGTATTAAGTGTCCAGTCCAGTTTTCCTAGTATTATTATTGGGACAGTGTATTCAGGTTTTTTTTCTTTTTTTCCTGAGATGGAAAAGGAGTATAATGTAATTGTTAAGAGTAAAGATTTTGGAATTAGCTTACAAGGGTTCAAATTCTTGCTCTGCCTCTTATTACTTATGTATATACTAAGTAATATTTTCTCATCTGTAAAAGAGGGATAATAATAATATACCTCTATAGGT